>NW_024524377.1:26482401-26628301 GCF_017590135.1 Pyrgilauda ruficollis | reverse complement strand
CTGCCTGGGCCTGCGCAGACCAAGCCAAGCACCTGTGGTAGCGTGTGTTCCCCCCTTGGAGCACAGGACAGAGCCGGATCATCTCTGTCCAGCCGAGAGCCCCACATGTCCAGCCGAGAGTCTATCAGAGAGCTGTGAATTCAAAGGCCTTTATGCACACATTAATGCCATCTTCCCTATCTGGTGTGTTTTAGCTCTTGGCAAGATGCGTTTGCTTCTTGCTTGCTGGAAGCCGCTCTGCTCCAGGGCCAGCACCGAGCTGGGCTGTGCGGGCCGGGCACAGACGTGGAGAGTCCTGCCCTGAGCACTTGGCCGGCCTTGGTGTGTCCAGGGCTGCGTTAGACACTCGGGGCAAGGGATTCCTTCCAACCGGGGGCACCTTGCCTGGGGAGGGGGTGGCCCCGGGGCACGTGGCAGCGTCTCCAAGGGCCCCTTGTGACACGCTGCGGCAGGGTCACCGTGGGGCGCAGCGGCACAGGCTGTCGCAGCAGCCCTTTGTGACACGCGCTGACATAGGTGCCGGCAGCGTCACGGCCACGCCAGAGTGCTCGGTGCACGCGACGGGACAGGACGGGACAGAGCGGTGCTGTGAGGAACCCCCGCACAGCCGGCTCGTTCATTGCTGACCCGGAGCTTTTCCGAGACGTTACTCCTGCGGCTGGCCTCACGGCCAGACCTCGGGACTCGCTGACTCGGAGCTTTTCCGAGGCATCTCCCATCCCTGCGGCCGGTGCCCTCGTGGCCAGGCCGTGGGGCTTGGTGACCTCCACCGTTCACGAGGAGTCTCCTGTCATTGTGGCTCCTGTCACGAGGGCTCCTGTCTTGAGGAGCCCTCGAGAACACAGTGCAGGACTTTCTGTCCTGTCGACTTCCTGAGGCCTCTCTGTTGCAGGTGCCCGCAAGGTGCAACTGCAGCACCGCTGACTCGGACTTTCGTGGAGACATCTGTCTTGAAGGTGCCCTCGAGGTCGGACAGCGGGATGGCAAGCAGAGTATTCAGCCTGTTCAGGAGGCTTCGGGGGAAGAGAAAGAACAGCCCTGCAGCTGCCCCAGCGCAGCGGCCCGGCCCCGCGCTTGGAGCAGACCACGGAACGTCCCTCTCTTCCCGCCCTTCGTTCTGCTGCAGGCACTGCGGAGGTTCCTGCGTGTTCGGCGCAGGAGGACCAGCGCCACCGTGACCGGGGGCACGGCCGAGCCCGACTCCAGGCCCTGCGAGCTGCAGGCAGAGCCTGCTGCCGGCACAGCGCCCTCAGAGCTCGCTGCAGCCTGTGACCGGGCAGCGGCCGAGGGCAGGGCGGAGGCTGACATGGCCCTGACTGAGGGCACGGCCACCACAAACAGCCAGACTCAGGCCATCCTGAAGACGGACGCCATGACTGCACTGACTGTGAGTCCTGCACCCAGGCTGGAGTTTTGCCAGAAGGGTGCTTCTTCTCCGCAGCAGGCAAGCAGCCTGGGGCCAGGGCTGAAGGCCTCCCAGGATCATGTGGCCCCTCAAGCCATGTCCGCTGGTCCCGCTCAGCCTTTGGGGCCATCACAGTGGGGTGGGAAGGCAAGCACTTCCTGGGGGAAGCCGGGGAAGTTGCTCCCTTGGACAGCACACCAAGTCTTCCCCATGCCGCTTCCTCCAGGTGCTAGCCACAGTCAGGGACATTCTGCAGAGACTCGCGTCCTGCGACACTGTGGACACCGAGCTGAAAATGAACATTCTGAGCCTGACTGAAAAATACCCTGCTCACGTGGTGATGAGCCTCCTGCACTGTGCCCCACTCTGTGACAGGTACGGGGCACAACTGCCGCAAGAGCTCAGTGCTCATGGGCCTGTAGGGCCCCTTGCCCTGTACAGCCTGTCCGGTGGGGTCTGCCAGACAGGCAGAGAGCTCTGGGACTCTCGGGCCCTCTGTTTCCCCAGCCTGTGGCCATGCTCCCTCCTGGCCCCTCAGGGCACCGGGTCTCTGTCACCCGGCCCCATGCAGCTGCACGGGGCAGGGTGCTGACACACAGCTCTGGTCCCACAGAGCTGCCACACTGATGTGGAGGGCCATGGGCAGCTCAGAAGTAGCCATGGAGGAGGTGCTTCCAGCGCTGCTCTCTGTGCTAGAGAAGCAGCCACCGCACGGCAGGATCTTCTGCAGCGGCGATGAGGCCCTCTCTGCCCTGGCTGTGAGTTTCTGGAGCTGGCCTTTGCTCGCCCTCCAGGTCGCCTCTCCAGCAGCTCTCCATGCTCTCGCCACACTGCAGCTCCCGGCCTGGGCTGAACGCTGGGCTCAGGGCAGGCTCAGGGGCAGCAGGCCGGGTGCCCGCCCTGTGGCTCCCCTCGGGCCCTGCCTCACGGGCACCTCGGCACTGAGCGCTGCCTCGGGGGGCTTTGTCTCTTGCAGGCAACTCTGGTGCTCTGGAGGATTGCCCCCGTGCCCGAGTGGCACTACGGGATACTCCTTCATTCTCCCCAGCTGCTCGTGGATCTGCTCTTGCAAATTTTCACTACCACAGAGCAGATGCCAGAGGACATTGAGACCCGGAGCTTCTGGAGAGTGTGCTGGGAGGAACACTGCCTTCCCAGCGACCCCAACAGGTCCCCGTCGCCCTGTCCTTCCCATGCCCCCTGTGGCCAGGGCCAGTGCTCCCAGCGTGACCTTGGCCTTTGCTCGGCACACAGGTTTACGGCAAAGACCATGAAGGCTCTGCTCTCCCAACTGGGCTTTGACAAGAAGCTCGTGGCTCTGGAGCACACGCAGGTCTGGGACAGCCTGCTCTGCGCTGACACCCAGCACGAGGCAGCAGGCCTGCTGGCCAGGTGAGACCCCCTTCTCCCCGCTGCCACCGCCAGCATTTGTGCCCTGTGCCCGGAGTGCCCCACGCAGTCCCCGCGGCTGTAAGCGAGAGGGCCTTGCCACCGTGGGACGGCCGAGCAGACTGCCAAAGCCTGGGAGAGGAGGATGCCCAGGAGCAGCTGCCTCCCAAGGGGCCCATGTCCCCTTGCAGAGTAGAGTGCTGGGGAAAGATCAGACCTCTGTCAGTCACTCCTGGGAGAGGTTTGCCCGCCGGCTCAGGGCCTTGGTGCCTTTCTCCCCTGCCAGGGAGATGCGCCGTGGCTTGAGCCCCCTGTGTCCCCACATGGCCACACACCTGCTCAGCCTGCTCATCGGGAAGCAGCCACGCTGGGATCTGCCTGCCCTGGCGTTCTTTGTGGAGGTGAGCCTGATGGCCAGCGCTGCCTGGCTGAGCTGCCTCCCAGCTCTCTGGCCTCTGCTAGCTGCAGCCGCCTGGGACGCTGCCCGCGCCCGCTGCTGCTGCCGGGGCCCGGCCCTGTGCTGCAAGGTGATGGAGCTGGTAGTGGAAGAGGGGGAAGAGCCTCTCACGAGAATCGTGAGCCAGAGCCTGCTCCCTCTATTCCTGTGCTGGCACGATGAGAACCTGCACGTGGCCAAGGTGAGCTTTTGTGGGATGCTTTAATAAACAGTTTGGATTTTTCACATTACCCGCGTCTCCGTGGAGCTGTAGTGGCACAAAACCTGGGCCCGGGGACACGCGGGGCCCTGCTGCCCTTCTCTTCCGTGCTGCGTTCTGTGCACAGACAGAGAGGAACAAGGGCAGCTGCAAAGGTCCCTGTCCTGCTGCTGCAGTTGCACAGCACCGTGGAGTTAAAGGTGGTGCTGAGCACGCTGAGGGGGACAAGGACCCCTTGGGTTCTAGAAGAGCCAGCTTGAGTATGCTCTGAACCCAGCCGTGAGGGATTCCATGGCAGGCATCCACCGAGGGCAAAGGAGCTTGCAATGCTGGAAGTTTTCACAAAAGCTTCCTGAAAGCACAGCAGTGCTCCAGCCCCACACAGGGACAGGAAGAGGGCAGAACCAGAGACCACCGTGGCCTAGCAGTGAGCTCTGGGTGTGCCTAAAAGCAAATGAAGCAGCAGCAGCGTGGCTGAGACTCTGCCTTTTTTCTTTTTTTTTTTTCTTTTTTTTTTTTTTTTCCCCCAGGTAGTGGGAGTCTTTTGCCCACAGCTGGAGCAGTAATATTCGATAGTTTGGAGAAGTCGAGGTTTTTTTCATTTTTATTGTGCTTTTGGAGTATTTAATGCCTCACTAGACCTAAAAAACCCTAGGGTCTCATGTTCATTTCATTTCAATTAAGCTATACAGGCTTTGCAAAATATATATCGATAGGGAACCACATTTTCAGAAATAACTGCTTATCTGTGCACTTTTTAACTCATTATAACTGGCTCATGGAATCCAAGTTTAAATAAAGGCTGTTGGTGGACTAAATTACAACACAGTATCAAGAGACTTCATGAACTAGATATATTCGATTTTATTATGTTTTCATTATGTATACTATGAGTCAGCAAAGTATTCAGGCCTTGCTAACCAGACTCCCGGTGATTACTCTAAATCTTGAAGGCAAATATTTTTCGCCAAGGGCACCCTGTAAATGAATTGTAGTTTTGGCCCTCTCCCTGTTAAAATAGACTTGACAGACTGTCTGTCTCATAGACATTTTGAATCTCCTTCCAGAAAGCTACCATATGCCCAGGGAGAGAGCAGCATGCTTGCTTCCATGCTCTAGGTATCGCCTTTCCATGACAGTACCTTTCCATGCAAATACACCAACTCCCTAAGGCTTTTTTTTCAAGATGAAAAGTGCTTTTTTAAAATTCTGAATAAGTGAACAAGATATTTCTCCTGTAAAATTACTAACTCTGGTTTGAGGTGAAGAATGGGGCTTTGTCCCAAAAACCTCCCACAGCAAGAGTGATGCTGCTCTGTCTCTTTCCCTGCATATGGCCTCGCTGTCTGAGGGACTGTCACTCAACATGCAATGGCTGGTTTATGTTATAAACATGCTTCTGCAGTCAAAAGGTGAAGAAATGCTCCGACTCCCAGATGCCTGTGGGAACTCCATACTTTTTTAATTTCTGCCTCTGCCAGATGCTTAAAATTAGCCCAGATTTGTGAGGTGCAGGGAGGCCTGCCAGGGAATGACAGCACATCTCCTTGGGCAAACACAATTAGTGTCTGATGTGGGTTTTAGTCCTTTTGTCCCACTGTATCTTCTCCAGCCATAAGAAGGCTACTTATCAACATTACACACAGCCCTCAGCATGTGCAGCTCAGGGAGCTGTGATGTCCTTCTGCCAAAATGCAGTCAGTCCCTTCTAGCCTGAGGCACCAACCCTTCAGCCAAGCAGTCCGAGCCAGCAGAGCGGCATTTTGGGGGGCAGCATTAATCCATCAGCAAGCAGGGGGTGGGTAACCCTTCTGTGTGATTTTTGGGGTGACTGTGGAGGTACGATTGACAGCAAAGAAGGCTTCAAGCTTCGGCACTTTATTGTTCTTCAGTACAACCTTTCACACCCCCCATGCCACATGCATTGCACCTGTGTGCCCTCTGTTCCCTTTGGCGATTGGTCGGTGCCCCTCAGCACTCCATGGCTCGTTACCTCCAATGCTGCTCACCTGTCCTGCACAGCTGCACCCACTGGGGATGAGGCTCGGCCCATCCCCACTCCCAGTCACCACAGACTGTGTCCCTATATTGGGGAGCCCCTGGAGCGGCTGGGGTTCTGTGGAATGTGTGCAGTTCCTGGGCTGTGTGAGCCCCGGCACGTGAGGGTGAGCGTGTGAGGGGTCCGGATGGAAAGCGGCCCTGAGGTTTAGGCGGGAAAAAAAGCCTTGAGAAAAGGTGTGGAAAAAGCAGCAAGATAGTAGACTGAGGGAAGACAGTATTTCCAGAGGGAGCTGCGTGGTGGCTTGGGTCACTGTCCCAGCTGGTTGAAGCATCTCCAGTGATAGGAGGCCGTCAGGAAAAAGGGAGCACGTTGGTGGCACTGGCAGGGACCTGCTGCAGCTGGTGAGTGCCCTGTGTTTTGTGTTTTCTTTTTCTCTGGAAAGCGTAACTGACAGTAAACACGACACAAATATAGCTCCAGAGGACAGCCAGGCTCTTCAGACACTTTCAAGACTCAGTTTACTTGTTGCACATGCGCCCAAAATGGTGATGGTGAAATGCAATTTCTTTGGAGGAAAGAAAACAAGTAGGGCAGGATTCAGTGTTGGTGCAATTCCTACAAATCCTGAGTGAGTGACTATCTGATGCTGTTATTTTTTTAAGGGTTTTTTTGGGAGCACTGTGGCAGAGATAACAGTGGAGATCACACTTACTCCAATTCCTTGAAATGTAGCCACTCTAAAATGACTCTATTTTTGGCTAATATTTCTCTGTTGTACGTGTTAATGTCCCCATAGTGAAGGATTCAAGATACCCCCATTACAAGTAGTTATGGGACGTGGGTCACCTTTGAAGTTGATAGGAAAACTGCAGTCAGTTCCTCACAGCATTTGATTGTATTGCAAAGCATATTGAAAAAAATATTTTTAAAATGGCACTGGTCTGCAAGATGTAATGAAAGTAACGTGAACCCTTCATTCTCAAGATACAGTAATTTATTTTATTTAACTAAAAGATAAAATAATTTAAAATCTTACCCTGTTTTTCTGGTTTGCTTTCTGGAACCCTCAACATCTCTTTTATAATATGAGTTGATACAAGCATGTAGGTATTACAGTCAACACTGGCATTAGAGTAATGTGTGATAATATCAGAAAAATAGCACTCAGGGTATCAGCTGCTATTGTAATATGTAATCAAAGTATTGAACATATGTACATACAGTCACAAATCTGCCTAAATTACCAGCAAAGTTTTAAGATCTTTACCACGAAAAACTGTTGGTATACTCTGGTCAGTGATAAGGCATTGTAGTCACTTTCTTCCTTACTAAGAAATTTGTAAATTAATGAAATAGTAATTGCTTAAGTAAAAGGAAAACTGCATGTAGAACAGACAAGACACTGCTTGCTTCTAAATGCACTCACCTGGTGTTTCTTAGCTTTATTAAGTTGGCTGTTGTCAGAGTTCACACATTTCTCAAAGAAATAATCATATTATGTGTTTCTTACATAATATATGTAAAAAAATCAATTGAATACATAATCCAGCAAAAATACTCTGTGGATTAATTGATTTTTTATAATTCCGAATTGTTGAAATGAAATATTGCCCCAGGCACAAAGGTTAAGTGTTATTTTTACCTGCTGAATGTCATTCAGGTGACTTTCAAAAAGAATGTATGATACCAGAAATGTGCAAGTATTGATTGTAAGTAGGGGGAAATTTATAACCATCGCAGAAGTTTCTGATAAGTGTGGTCAAATAGAGATGCAGTAGGATGTGTCATATGAAGAAAGTAAGGGTGCCTTCTGTCCTGCTGTGGACCTGGAGAGTTTCCTCTAGTCCTGCTCTCCACTGAGAGTACTGCAGCTTTTGAGTTTGTCTATCAGAGCCAGGTTTGAAGCCTGTGATGCCTATGGATGTTAATCCAAAATGCAATCCATTGTCTCCAGCAACCAGAGGTTTTGAGGTGGTATTTGTTCGTTCTTCCTTCTTGCAGACAGAGCTGGAAGAAGTCTCAATCATTGCAGTTCAGAACCCTTTTTTCTCTGACACCTGATTGGTATGAGGCCACCTGAAAGCAGTTTCAGTCACTGAGACCCCAGTGTGTACGGTCCTGCTCTTGGACAGCTGAGAGCAATCACCTCATTGTGTCAGTGTGAGGTGTCCCTGGTCTCATCTAGCGATACCTAGACTGAAGAAAATAATGGGCAGTTTTTTTCAGTGTTATTCGTTCTTGTTTTAGCTCTAAAATGCAAAGAGGGGGAAAGGATGAGGATCTGACTGGGTTTGTGTCTCATATTTGTGTACATATCCCTAATTGTGCCAGGAAATATGACCTATTTGCTGCAACTCACTTGCCATTTTATGGCAAATTATTTTGGCATAGAAAGTTAGGAAAAAGCCATGTGGGTGTTTAGGGAAGATAAAGTTAGTGGGAAATAAATATAACAGCCAAAATAACTAAGCACTCAAAAAACCCCAAATATTAACCAGACTATCCAACTCCAGATCTCTGATTTTTGTCTTTACCTCTTAATCCGTAACAAAAGGAAATAAGTCCATTTGTTGCTTTTGGAGGTCACCTTTAAAGGTGATTTATAGTTTATGGTGCTACAGTAATTTCTGCAGAGATATGGGGCAAAAAGAGAGCCCTGAGCCTGTCAAGACTGTTGAAAGCTTGATGATGGTGGCATCAAATTAAAGACAAGCACCTTGTATCTCAGGCAGTCCTAGGGGGAAAAGAAAGGAGTGGTTTTTTATTTGAAGTAGTAAAAAGGATGGTAGTGGGTGTCATATAACTTCTTCACTGTCCTGTCACACTTGGAAATCCTGCATTGCAGGATCTCAAAGTTAAGAGCAAAACAAATTTATTGCAGTGTATCAGTCCTTTAGGGTATTTTACGGGTTTTATTTTTTGGCCACTTTTCCTAGCCAGATTTCAGATTTGGTATTAATCATCTCCTGTCTCACTCTTGACATGAAATTTAGTTTTGCAGGGGGTTGCAGAGCTAAAGTCAGTTCAGGGGAAGATACAGCTTTCCTTCTGGGTTGCAAATCTGAAATAAGGAGATAAAAAACTGTTTATTCTCTGTTAATTTCAGTGTCACTTTTGATGAGAGGATGTTCTCTAGTCCCAAAAAAAAAACCTGTTTTGTGTGGTAAATAGTTTCTGCGGCATTTTTATCATGGAAAAAATACTTTTGTTAATTTTTGGTGTTCTACTGTAAGTGAAAAAGCAGTTGCAGCTCACGCCTAGAAGACAGTGTCTCCCTTACATGCATCTACACATTTGTGCATGCTTTTTAAAATCAGAGCAGTAAGAACTTCCTGTGTTCTTTACGTGGCTAAATATTTGTGGTTGTGTGAAATTGGTTCACTTATGTACAAATCCATGGTCACTAAATTAATGTGATGTGTTAGTTATTTCATGAATACGGAGGAAATAAAAAGAAAACAAGCTAGCAAAAGAAACTAACATAAAAACTCACCCAAAAAAAAAAAAAAACCACAACTCAAGAGACCCAACACACACACAACAAGTGGGCAAAACCCAAGCTAAACAATCCACTTGAACAGGCATCATGAAGGGCATTCAGACTCATGGTAATGATTTGTGATGGGCAGCTAAAAGTAATGCATAGAGTTGATTATTTCTGTAGGGTTTGTGGAGTTTGAAAAAGGATTTTATTTCTTTCCTACTTAGACATTCAGCATTCAAACAAGAAAAATAGATTCCTAATGCCCAAGGGGAACTAATACCTGTCCAAGAAATAATTAGATTTCTGCCTAATTTATAGTTATATTAATTATTAAGTCACTTCTCAAGTCATAAAGTTTATGGAGTCTGGACAGAACTGAAGTTTAGCTTTGTTTACACATCAGAAGACAATGACCTCTTCCTATATGGGAAGAAGAGTTAGACTTGAACAACTTTGGCAAAGACCAGAAATTCTATCTATTTGTCATTGTTATTCTAAATCTGCTGTTGTATTTTCACTTACTTGAATGGCAATGATTTATTGAATTATCCATTTGGGATCGAAAGCAAGGTTCTGTCCTTCAGATGATCATAGCAAAAGGAATACAGGAGAGGATAGGAACTTTGAAGATAGAATATTTCTGTTCCTAGCTAGTGGATAACTCTTTCAAACAGGGTCACATGAAATGCAAAAGGTTTTGTGTAGCTGTGTGAAGGAATACACAGTGTCTTTCACAACCTGGTCCCTTTTGCTACCTTTATCTGTGATCAAAATGGAGAATCATTAGGGATTTGAAAGTGCATGACTAGAAGCAGGTTAGAAAACACAAAAATCCTTCTGCATTTCAGAAGCATGCAAGGTTGTGGAAGGAAAGCAGGGTGCCCCAGGGGTAACTATCAATGCTAACACAAACCTTTCTTCCCTTCCCACTTCTGCTGTGTACGTGTGCATAGCAATTAATCTGGCTGCAGGAACTCTTTTTGCAAGGATCTCTTGTCACAGCAGGTGCCATCCAATGCGAAAGCAGAAACGCTGAACTCCATTCCAGACCACTAATTTCTTCCATGGACTTATTGTTTGGGTTTGCATTATCTTAAAAGCTTTGGTGTGCATCAGAGGCTGGTACCTCAGACAAGAAGTTCAACAACCTCAGCTTGTTGTGTTAAGAATTGAATAAGTGTTTATGAACCTGATGTGTAAATGGCAACAAGCTGGGCTTGTGGTCTCACTGCTTCTTGTCCTGCAAGATTCCAGTGTGTCATGGACGAGTGCAGATGTGAGCCTTGAAACTTGGTTTATATTCCCACTAAAAGAGAAGTGAGTACCTTTCACATGTCACTTGTTCCTCAGCCACAGGTAGCACTGTACACATCAGTCTCTTTCCAGTGTCTGCTTGCTTATTACTGCTGGTGTTCATTGTTTCTCTGCTGCATTTCTCCTTCTGGAACCATTTGATAGGTGTCCCTGTGACAGTCTAGTCCAGTCTTTGTGTGTATGTTACCATGACTGAACAGAAGTGAATAGCATTGATTTTTTTTTTCTCTTTGGGTATTTTTTTTTCTCCTGCTTCAGGTAAGAGAACATAGAGAGGCTGCCTTCCATTCTCTTGTCTGCAATGTTACACACGATATGAAATATAAAGCAGGTAATCTACATGGTTTAGTGTACCCTCTCTTCAACAGCAGTAGTGTCTCCTGCCTTCAGGAAAAAGAGAATGCCAAAAGGCCTCTGATAATAGGCAAGATAGGTGGAGAGGAAAATAAAAAGTCAATATCAAATAGCAATGATGGTGAGCCAAGGCAGAACAGCAATTCATTCCAACAGATGCAAAGAATTGAAGATGGCAAATTATGGAGCCCTGGGGCTTGGGTGTGCAGACCAGTATTTCTTGTAAGATTATTACACTTCCCTGTAGGAGTACCCTTTCTATTAAGGGTTTTCCTACCTGTAAAATGTTTGTTTCTTAAAAAAAAAAAAAAAAAAAAAAAAAAGGCATGTATAAGCTTCCCACAAAGCAGCAGCAGAAAGAGTCATTCCTGAGTTATTTGGGATGAAACAAGAGAACCACAATTACTTAGGAGAAATACTTGCTGAGACCTTACAAGCTGTGCTGCAGCCCACAGTGGATTTGGAAGGGCATTGCAGAATAAACATCAAGAAATGGGTTTATAATGGAAACCTTGACAGGCTTAAAAGCAGAGCAGTAGACAGGTGCCACTGTAATTAAGAGTGTTGATCCGTCAAAGAGAAGGTTTGCCATCAGGTAAATAAACTGCCATTGTGCAGCTCACCTCGTTGAACAGGAAGATTTGTAAAGTGATTGGAAAATTGGCATCAATGGATGCCACCTCAGCCATCAGTTATAAGAGACAGCTGCCTGCTGTGGGATGGACAGAATGTATGCACTATTAAAAACAAGGGCTTTGTTCTGAGAGTCATGCTACAGGTCATCTGAACCTTTCTGTTTATGGCCTGTTCACAGTTGTCAGGTTCTTTAATATTTTTTTAGTAATATCCCATCTGCCCCAGCTTGGGTGTGTGTAATATAGCAGGTCAGGTGGATAGAAATATTCCCATGAGTGAGCTGAGCTTCAGACAGTCTGGCTTCATGTACCAGCATGAATCTGTACTCATGCCCCCTCTCCTATTTTCTTTTTTTTTCCCCTAATTTTACATTTCATTTTGTCAGTATAGTTGTGCCCTGTTTTGACTCATTCATGGTCTACTGAAGCCAGATAGGGCTGGGAGGTTTGGGTGTGTTTTCTGGGGGTTGGCTTGTTGGGTTTTTTTTTGTTGTTTTTGTTTTGTTTTGTTTTTTTTATTACAACATTAACGTTGTTTCAGGCACTTTCACAGAAGCCTGGTAAAATTGCTGAATGGCCTCAGCTGCTTGGACTGGCAGGGACATTTTCACAGCTGAATCCTGGCACCATCCCAGGCTGAGACAACAATGTTGTTTTCAGAGTGGTAAAAAAAACCGAGTATGGAGTTTGGAATAATATTGTTTATCATCACATATCTTGTTCTAGAGGTTTATTCTGCATGCTCTTCCCTGCATGCAAGCTCTTCTGTGGGCCAGTACAGTCCTGGACCTTCTGCAGGGAAGGTAGCCAGGTTGTCCTAGGCTTCACATCATATTACTGGGGATTTGGGAATTTTTTTAATGGGGTGGATTTTTTTCCAAAAAATCCATGAGTCTGCCTTGAGAGGGAATATTTTGCTTTTTTAATCAGGGATAATGATTTGGACCTGCCAGACACTGGTTTTAAGGCAGATTTAAAATTTAAGTAAGCTTAAATAGCAGCTCAGTTAAAGCGGTACAAAATCTTACATAATTGCTCTCAATTTTTTAACTTAGCTTGTTCTGCCTCAGCTTCAGATTCTAAACCTTAACTGTTTCTATGCTGGAAAATAGAGAAGTACAATTTTGCTACTTAAACAGTGGCATCTAGAAGAAATCAACTATTTTTCCCCACTAATCAGATATTGACTATCTCTTAATCTTTTACTTTTGCCAGAAAAACATTATGCAAATCAGTTGGAACTCCAAACTGAGGACTACAGGCAGCAGGATTTTTTTGGGTTTTCTTTTTCCTTCTGGCAGTCTGTATTTTAGTGTGGCACTGAGAAATACAGACTAGTGTTCTAGTGTTTGCCGACCGGTGCTGGGTTTCTTTAGCCAAACGGAACATGTAGGTGCAGTGCTAATGAAAATTGATCTATAAATCGAGCTGTATTTTTTTAAATGACTGGTTAATACCTGGTGTGTAGGCATGTGTGTTGGTAGTGATTTGAGAGAAGCTTGAAGCTGTAAAGCTTATGGCGGCTCTAATTCTGACCACTAAAGAAGCAAAGCACAGCTTCTGAAGGTTTCACGTGCCTAATTCCTTTTTTAACATCTTGCAGATTGCTTGTTTATCCAACTGGCTGCTTTGCTAAAGCTTCTTATCTCAGATCAAGAGAACAGTATCTATCACCTTCAGTTTATTCAATTCTTAGTATAAGAGTCTATCAGTTTCGTTATCTGGATCTTTGCATTACTTTAGTTTTGGAATAACAGACCACATTTAGCAGCTACTTTCTCCTTACGTATGACATCGTGGAGCTGTGAGTCTAGAGGTGTCTGACTATGAGCCTGCAGCATGCCCAGGTAGCCAAGAAAGCCAACAGCATCCTGGCTTGTACCACAGAAAATGTGGCCAGCAGTACAAGAGCAGTGATCATGAGGCCACACTTGAAATTACTGTGTGTTTTTGGGCCCCTAACAACAAGAAAGATGTTGAGATACTGGAGTGTGTCCAAAGGAGGGCAATGAAGCTGGTGTAAGGGTTGGAGCACTCCTCCTCTTAGGAGAAGTGGCTGAGGGAGTTTATCCTGGATAAAAGGAGTTTCAGGGAAGACCTTAGTACTCTCTACAACAATGAAACAGGAGGCTGTAGCAAGGCAGGTGTCAGTCTCTTCTCCAGAGCAAAGAGTGACAGGATAAGAAATAGCCTCAGGCTGTCCCATGGGAGAACAGGCTGCCTCAGAAATGGTGGTCACTATCCCTGGGGGTATATTAAAGGCATGTTGATGTGACTCTTAAGGCTTTTGATCTCACCGTTTTCTTAGGATTTTCATTGGTGATTGAGGCTTTGGGGGGTTTTGGTCTCTTCCAGATGCCCAAAATGTCTTTTCTACACCATCCCAGGAAAATGCTGTCGCTCAAAATAAAGAAGGGCCTACTAGCTCAGATTCAGACTCCATGTTGCAAGAACTCATTTAATGCAGAAAATGGATTGTCTTCCAGTTGTAAAACAAAATTGCAGTGATGTGTAGGTGTTGAAGAGAAGATAAAATCAAGAGGAGGTTTTACTTTCTGATTAGAAACTTAGGGGTTAGCTGGAATAATGACAGCTTTATTAATACATGCTGGAAGCATGTTATGATGGCAGTGTAGAAGGAATTGCACTTACCTTGCTTTCCTGTCTTGAATTAGCTGTGAACCTCTAATTCTTCAGCTGAAATATTTAGCTTCTGGAGCTTTCTGGTTGAACTACTTCTAACACTTTCAAATAAGCTTGTAGGGAGGCTACTGAAATAAATGTAGCTGTTCTCTTTCTCATAAGATTTTTTCTTTGGTAATTTTGCTTGCCTCTTTCACAGGAAGTCTTCTGAAGATACAAGGTCTTACAGACTTCTCATTAATCCATATTTTGGAGGCATAGTGACCGTGCACATATAGGTGTGGGTGGGTAAGGGATGAGTGTGATCCAGCATCACACCTAATACTGGGCAAAGTAGAAAGAGCTAAATATAGACCTGGCCAAGAGGTTAACCAGTGATCATGTCATTACCTCCCAGAGCTGCTTTTCAAGTGGCAGGATGGTATGGACTAGCATATTCTCTGTGGAAAGATATAGAGGTATAAACTTTCACATCTTCTTGAGATTGAGAGGCCCATTCAACTTTCACCCCTGAAAATCTGACAGTTGTTTATTCAGCCTTTGGAGCCCACTGTTTCTGCCTGGAGCCTGGCTGAAAATGAGCTCTTCTTGCAAGACCTGCTCAGGAGCAGTGGAATCCACAGGTGTGCTTTCTCACCTGCTCCAGGGACTTGAAATCTGCAGACCTTTGAGTTCATTGTTAGTGTTTGAAATTGAGCATTACTTACCCATCTAGTTTTTACTGCAAATACCAGGTATGTCCTACTAGATTGTAACAATGATCCACCCATCTCCAATGCTGGCAGTACATCTTTAATTAGGAAAAGCACACAAGTATCAGTTGTCCATTCCCCTCATACTTGTCCAGCATCCTGAATGGCTGTATTCAGGATTTTCCTCTTATCTGTCTCTGGGCATGTGTAACAAGTTCAGAAAAAAAAAAAAACCCAAACTAGTATTATTATGAGTGGTGGGAGCAAACCTTTTGTCTGTTCAGCCTTCAATATGCAATTTCTAAAGTGCTCCTAATGCCAGTACTCTCTCTCTGAACAGAGTTAATGACACTCTTGTAACTGCACTATTCTGTAGAAATTTTTTCCTCTTTACAATACTTTAACCCTTTCATTCATTTCAAGGAACTAAGATTTGAATTTATGTCACACAGGGTTAATCCATTCTCCACAGTGAAGTGCAAAAATTCAGAAATAATGTAATCTGTTCTGCTGCCATCCGTGTAAAATATTGTTTACACTCCAGGCCTATTGCTTCAGGAAATTATTGATAGAAACAGCTGCTCCTTCCTGAGAAAAGTAGAAAAGTCCTTCCTCTCTGACCAGGGGCATTTTTCAGCCACCTTTACTTTATCACTATGACACAGAAGCATGCAAGATTGGATTTCAGACTTTAAATAAAAATAAAAAAATGTATAGCAAAGAAATTCTCTAAAACTTCACTCAGGAATTTTTTTGTGAAGCTCTGAGCCATCTTCTTGTGCTCCAAAGGATTTGTTCAAAACAAAATGAAATTTGGAGCATAAGATATACAGTACAATCAGAATCCAACTTCAAATGTACCTCGTTGCTACTGAGTTGAACACTATAATTACAATTATAACTCTGCAGTGCTTTATGCATAAATTATTTAAATTAAACCACATAGATTATTCAAATTTTATCTCCAAGAAACATTTCCAAAAGCCTGCTAACACACACATTGCAACTCACTGCTAACGTGAAAAACTCTTAAAGGCTTGACTATTTTATTTTAATTTGTTTGGAACTAGACTCTGTGCAGTGACTTGACTTATTTCAAGTTGAATGAGTCTTGAGTTAAATGGATTTGGTGCTGGTACTGTATTTTCAGATCCACCCTTCAAGCTCAGTTGAGCAAAAGCCTAAGCTGGTGCCATTCAGTCTTTCCTTTGCTTTCCTGATAACAAACTAGTATTCTGTGGAGGGTTTAATGCAAAGCAAAAGCCTCTGCAGCAAGAAGAAGGAACTCACACTTCTTACCTTGTAGGAGCAGCTCTGGTTGGTGTGGTTATTTGACATGATATTGACAATTATTCACTTGGGACAATCCTAACAAAAGAATATATTTTCACATGAAAATATTAATGAGAGAAGGTTCTACCAGGGTAAACCTGATTCCTGGAGGATATCCCTTGTTTTGAGCATTTCTCATGGGAGGCTAGGAAAAGAAACTTCATTGGTTCATTTCTCTTACAACAACATTTGCAAAGTCCTGCAGACAAACAGGTCAGAATACCTGTAGCAAACCATAACATTTTTCTTTTCAGCAGTAGTAAGAAAAAAATTTGGTTGTGGGAGCAAATTCAGTAAAGTTTTCTACCTTTCCCTCTGCCAGTACCTTTTTCCACTGAAATCACCTAAACTATGTTTAATATTATGAATATTCTTAAGCATGTCACTGGCTGCAGACAGTATTAAAATGAATCACTGAATTGTAGTATACAAGAAACTGGTTTGCAATTTACAGAAGACTGTTTTAATCCTCTTATTTTTGGACATCATCATTTTGTATTCCTCAATCTCACTGAAGATTTTCATTCAGAGTTCTGTTTCCTGAAGAATCAGTGGAAACTGGTGTTAAGCCAACACAGAATGTCTGAAGATCTCCTGCTTGAAGATTTTATTAGAGTGACAATTTACTACTGCAGAAACTGTAATGAAGAAGAGTATGCTTTTTAGTGTCATCTTGTCTGAACAAATAACTAATAGGATTTTTCAGATGGTTATTTGGAGGAGAAATTAGTATTGCTATGACACCTAGATACCTAATGAGAAAGAAAAATAGACCTGTTCCACATTGCTGGAATTGTGGAGCAAGAAAACTGAATATCTAAGATTCCTCCTGGGCTTTGTAGTTCTTAAATTAAAAATGAAAGAAAAAGCTTTCAGTTTTGTATGCTTCATCACAAACTGAGTATTAAGTTAGTTATGCATAGTAACTCACTGAAAATGACACATGATTTGAGGGTCTCTATAAAGTTAAAGAAATATTCCTGGTTTTTTGTGTAGGTTAATCAGACCTTTAGTCTTTGCATGATGAAGTAAGCAGGGCTGTAAGGGGCAATCTTTCTCAAAGCAAAGGGCCAGAGAGTTGTTAACCTCACGAAACAACTGCTGAAGATCAACAGCAAGATACTCCTTTATTCCTGCAATGATGGAAGTCATGATTCTTCTATATGTTATTGCCTGTTGCTAAGGCTTTACTGCATCTTTCAGATACAGTATTTGTAGTACTATTTGATTTAGATCTTCACTTCTACTTTCATCTTTTCCATTCTGGAAAGCACCACAACAGTAGCGTGGGGTTTTTATGGTGTGGGGTGGACTGGTTTTTTATCACCCCACCCAGATTTGTGTGTTTGACACTCATAGGAAAGGTCTAACCTCAATACCCATTATAGCTCTGTTTTTGGGATGAGGCAAGAGTCCCTCTGAAATGCAAAGACAGTTTGTATATCTAATTCAGTGGATAAACAGGAAAGTTCGGTTATTTCTTGAGCTCCAAGCAGAACAATGAGCATATTTTCTCTCCTCCCCTTAGTTTCCTTAAATATATATGTTTCTCTATTTCCTTCTTTGACACTGTTTTACAGTTAAAAATACTTAAATCAGAAATAAACTTTAATGTTGCATGCAAATTCAAAACTCACCAGCTTCAGTTGTATAATGAAATCATGTCCAGACACAGTGTGACATGCTAAAGATGGTGTTATTTCAAACCCCTGTGGTTTATAGCCCACAATTCTGCGATAATTTTTTTTCAAAAATCCTTTAAAGATTCCCCATGTTATCACTGAAAATACTTCTTTGTTGCCTTTAATTATTCTGACAGAAATGTGGTAGATTGTAAGTTTAATGAATTATCAAACTGGCTACAATTAACTGTGTGTTTCAAAGGCCTGACTCTGTACTCTTTACACAGAACTGCGCACAAGTTTATCCTGTCCACTGGCATAGCTCTCACCATGCACTGGCAGCAGGACATCAGCCTCCTGTTGCAGAGCTGAGAAAAGGCTGCTTTAATTTAATGCTGCTTTTTTCTATGCATGGCAGTGCAGAGTGTTTGTCTAGTACTGTAAGTGGACAGTTGTTAAAAATAATCTTGTGGTGAAACTTGCACTTTAATAGAATCTTCTTGTTGCAGAGGTTGCTCACCACCCTAACATAAAGCAAATCTTCATGCACAACAAAAACAACATTTACTTAATAAGAAAAACTAGGGCAGTTTTCAAAACAATTTAAAGTTAATCAAATCCAGATTAAATCTTATTGATTTCTCTTCTCAATAAATGTGCATTTGTTCATGCTCATTTGTAGCATGAATTGTTTGTAAGTGCAGATTTTATAAATACTTCTTTCAGAAAAAAAGCCCGAGCAGCAGCTTCTGTTCACCATTATTGTTGGTTACTCTTACCTGCCTGATAAAGTCCCACACAGGCATAATGAAAAGCTTTTGGAAGAGAAAAAAACTTCTCTATCAGAGAGTCAATCAGCCAAAATGTAAAATACAAGTGAGAGCTTCCAGATATCCCAACAGCCTTTTCTACACTGATAGTGGTTGTAAAAAGCATCTTTCAAGGATCTCGGAACTGCTTTGTCTGAACAAGTTGTTTTCTCTATCATTCGTCCTATTTTGCAGAAGCAGCCAGGCTCTTAACTATCTGTTCTGAATGTGCTTTTTTTTTTTTTTGGTAAAAGCATTTCCCATCTGCTGACCTTTATTCTACTTCTCCTATTCTACTTTCCCATTTTAATATTATGATTGGTAGTGAAGGGTGGAACCCTTCCTTAAAGCAATTGTCTTTTGAAGATTTTTAGGTTTTATAATGATGAAGTAAATATTTAAAAGATAAAAAAAAAAAACCTGAGTTTATTGGAAAGACTTATTATACACAAGCAATTCATTCTGGAAGAACAAGAATATTATGGCTCAAATACTGTTGAAGAGCCCAAACGCCTCTGCCAAGGACAAAGATGCCTACTTCCAATAAATAAGCCATGTTTTTTACTAGATCATTCTCCTCTATTAGAAGGAGAATATAAAGGAAAAAAAATCCTAATAAGTTACATGTAGAAGTACATATTTTAGAGAGAGTTTTAACTTGTTATGGCCATGTACTGTTAATTTTACTTCCATGTAATTATGGATTGCATTAGTAATCCATAATTTACTCTAATTTATGAATGCATGTTGCCTTGTATTTTCAGTCATAAGCTTCAGGGAAGCTTTTTTTAAAGAAAGCCTGAGTTTCAGTTTCACTGTATGACTTGGACTGTGGTTTCTGAATGATAGGTTTTATTACTGGCTTATGCTAATGTACTGGGGATTGAAATCTTTAAGGCTGTAACTGCATCTGTAGCCCTGGGAGCTTTCAGGGAGTAGATGTTCATCTGACAAAACTATGGAGCCAGGGGGCTCCTGTGGACACCAGTTTGCTGGAATTTACTGAAAGATAATTGAAGAAGGAATAACGTTATTACAAAGGAATGACAGTAAGAAGTGCATGAGTCAGAAGAGGCGGGTGGAGGAGGACTGTTAAGATCGTAAATACATCCCAGAATGGCAAGAAAAAGTGTGATGCAATCTCCAACACCCCCTTGTGTTTGCTATCTGAAGTAAAATAATGAGAGGTCTTGAGATCTTGGGCAAAGTTGGTGTTGGTTTGCTTTCCAGTATTGCTAAGTCACTATAAACGTAAAACTCATGAAGCTGCATCTCTAAAAGGAGTGCATTATGAGTTTATTGAAGTATTTTAGGAATCTGTTGTCTCTGAAGCACTGAAGCTGTTAGGCTGAACTTTTTCACTCAGTGCTGGAGAAAAGCAAAAGGATTGAGAAATGGTGACTGTAGCCTACTGAGACAGTAAAGCTGCAATCTTACTGTATTATATATGGCAGTAGGATTTCAGCCTAGTGTTTCCATTATAGATATTTGAGCCTGAATCTGTTGTCCTGTATTTGTGCAGTCAGTGCTGAAAATTGGAGTGCTTATGCATTAGACTGCACTGTCCTTAACAGGATATGATGCATGTCAAAGGCAAGTGTGATTCAGTACTGCTCATATTAAATAATTCATGTCATACAATTGCAGACCATCTCAAGTTGGAAGGGACCCATCAGGATCATGTAGTTCAACACTTCCTCACAAAGCTAAGTAACGTTATTGGGTGGAATTCTGTAATTATTCCTGGTCATGTCTCAGAGGTTTCACTGTCCTTTAAGGCTCTTTTTTCTGTTCTCTTTCCCCCAGAGATTTCCTGTTAAGTGTGTCCAAAACCATGATAAAAATCAAAGGCCCTTTTTTCCTTCAAACTCTCTCTCCAAGGCTGTGATGAAGCTGCTGCTGTTTAGTATCAGTGATCTGGATGAGGGAATCAAGCACACCCTCAGTCAGTTTGCAGGTGACATCAAGTTGGGCAGCAGTGTTGATCTGCTGGAGGGCAGGAGGGACCTGGACAATCTGGATCAATGGCTGAGGCCAGTGGTGTGAGGTTCAAGGCGAAGGGGCAGGTCCTGCCCTTGGGTCACAGTGACCCCGTGCAGTGCTACAGGCTTGGTGAGAGTGGGTGGAAAGCCACCCAGAGGAAAGAGACCTGGGGCTGCTGGTCAGCAATCAGCTGAACATGAGCCAGCACGTAACCAAGAGGCCAATGGCGCCTGGCCTGTGCCAGGAACAGTGAGGCCAGGACAGTGACTGTCCCCCCGTGCTGGGCACTGGTGAGGCCACACCCTGAGTGCTGTGCCCAGCTCTGCACCCCTCACTCTAAGAAAGACACTGAGGTGCTGGAGCACATCCAGAGAAGGGCACGGAGCTGGGGCAGGGTCTGGAGAAGTCTGAACAGCTCCTGTGAGGAGTGGCTGAGGGAGCTGGGGCCTTCAGCCCAGAGAAAAAGGGGCTCAAAGGGACACTTGCTGCCTTATTTCAGCTGCCTTAAAGAGGAGGTTGTAGCGAGGAGGGTGGCAGTATTTTCTCCCAGGTAACAAGTGATAGGATGAGAGGAAATGGCCTCAAGTTGCCCCAGGGGAGACTTTGATTGGATCTTAGGAAAAATGTATCTAAATGTTGGTCACGTTGTCCAAGGAATTGATGGAGTCACCATCCTTGGAGGCATTTTGAAGAGTCTAGCTGTGGCACTTGCTTTAGTGGTAGACTTGATAGTTCTTAGAATCATAGAATCATTAAGGTTGTGATAGACCTAAAGAACATCAATGTTCTGAAGGGATAAGCTGGTTTTTTAAGTGTTCTTCACTAGTTTTTTTGTCCAATCTTAACACATTACCAAATACAATTTGCATCTGTCATCTTGTTACTTATTTAGATGAGGAGGTGGAAAGAGCACTGAAATTAACCTATGGTTTGAAAGTGTAACAAATATATTCTGTTTATACTCATTTGCATCATGGTAAGAGACAGACTCTTGAAACTGTCTTAAACTCTATAGTATAAATTTTTTCAGAACTTTTTTCACAATTTCAATCTAGCATGGCTTATAAATTAAGAAATGGATTAACTTTGTCTGATTAAGGAGATAAATAGCATTTAGATTTGCTATTTAATTCAGAGATTGTCATCATCTGTCTCGTATTCAGTGTTCATCAGTAAGTCTCAAAAGGCTCCATAAGCTTATCTGGTCTGTAATGTAAGTTCATCTTTCAGAAATCTTCCATCCCATTTAATATTCAAATAAATCTTCTTCTAGTTCACAGCTAATTATTAAAAGCGTGGACAGTCAAATATTGTCATCCAGTGTGTTATCAACACATTTCAATTTTGTTATGTTGTTTCAAGTTTCCTTGTTGCTGTCTTCACGGCAGAGACACCAGCAGCCTTCCTACCTGCACAGGGTCCTATTAACTACGATCAAACTGTGCAGCTTGTAAGAGTTTGCCAGATCATTCCACCAACTAAAGCAAACAAGCTATAACATTGAAAACTTGTGGGGAAATGAGTGTGTTTTGATTCTTTCATCATGAAGATCTTTCTTTTATTGCTTTGAAATATGCAAGTTTATCTGAGACAAGGGCTCTGCTAGTTCAGACATGTGAAGTGTCTGATTTGACTAATTGAAGTCAGGTTGCTTTGGGAAGGTACGTGGTAGAGCTGCAGTTATTTAGAGTTCTGGTTCTTCCCTTTCAGCATCATGTGTCACTGGATCAACCCTGCAAAAACAGCTGTATCCTATGGAACTGAAAAAGGGCTCCTCAAAGCTGAGAGGTTCTTTTCCACCTATGGGTGGAGCAATACTGAAAGAGACAGGAGAAAATTGTGCCTTGGGCACAAAATAGTGAAGAATTTCATTAAATCTCTTTGGTAGCCATTTTTTTTTAGGTCTAAGGCTGTTACGTGCAAGAATGGGAGAAAGATGCAAGGCACCTTGACTTTGACTAAAAAGAGTCTATTCAAGTCTCAGTGAAGTATTCCAACTAGACTTCAGATGACTCTTGTTTATACTTGCATTTTTAAAAGCATACGTAGAAGTTAAATGCCCAATACACTGGAGAATGAGTAGCATCAGTCAGTCCTATTTCCTGACACCCATCCATGTAACATTAGCATAGTTTTCTCTTTGTGCTTCTAATATTCTGACTAAACTATAATATTCTAATATTTATTTGTGTCAATACCACCTGCATTAAATTAAATTTGTAAATTAAAAACAGCACATTTGTTACAGTGTCAACTTTCTTATCCTCAGTAGCAATTGGTAACTGTGTTATGTTCAGGCAAAGGAGTAAAATTGAAAAAGGATTTGTAAGCGTTTTTCAAATTACTTCAGGTAAATAATAAGCAACTTTCCTCTACTGCTGTTATACAGTGATAGCTCTCTTTAATTTTCCAGTGCTAAATTAATTTACAGTTGCTTCAGACCTCAGTAATTTGTTCATGGTAAATACACATCTGGGAGAGTTCTGGGGATCTGGAATGAAGAAATACAAAATGCAGTGCTCACTTATTATAAAATTGCATTTCTTAGCTTTAGTCTGTCATTATGGCTGCACATAGGTGTAAATACATAGAAACATGAAATGTATAATGAGCAAAGACTGGCTAGTTTTAGTCAGGATTTTCAGAGACCTCTGGGAGTGGAATGCCTATTTCCTATTCAATTTATTTTAAGTTATTGGGAATACACCACTTTTAGGAGGATCTTAGTCATCCTTAGTAATCCTGGTGGTAATAGTCTCCATAAAATTACACCAATTAATGTTTGGGGGTTTTTTATGGGAAAAAAAATGGGATACAAAGCTTACATTTGTACCATAGGACAGATGAAATCAAAGTGATCCCCATTGGCTTTAGTGGGATTTGGGATAGACCTTTTCAAATAAGATCAAGGATCTTTACATGGAAGTAGAATATGATGCACTAGAGGAATATCAGCAACATGTTGCTGTTTTTTGTTTAGCTAAAATAAGATACCCTAAAAGATCAGGGCTATAGCCTTCCTTGGATCCAAAGCATTTTGTTGCTTTGGTGCCTTTCCTCTTACTGGATTTGTAACTCAAGTGTTTGAAGTTAATGCCTAAATTGTAACGAATGCAGTTCTGAATAGATGGTAATATGACTGAGAAAGAAATGTACCTGACCAATTTCAATATTATAACCTCTCATATCACTTCTGTGGCAGGAGAAAAGGGTGTTTTGCCTGGAGGGGTTTTTTGTTTGCCCTTCCAGTATACTTTCTTGATACTGTGGTTTCCTATATTCCTATTTTCCAGCAGAATCCTATTTCATATTAATAAACAACAAAGAATTCCTTCAAACTCTACTGAACAGCATATTTCACTCTAAGATGATTCTGGGAAGCTTGGTAACATGTGTTTCCTCAAAGGCAAAAATGCAAATATAGCCATCAAGATGTTACTCTTGCTTTCTGTGCCTTCCACATTGGCTTTCCTAGAGCCAATAGTTATTCCTGTTCCATCAGCACTGCAAACCAGAGAGAAGACTTCTTCCTTCTAGTGCAGGTTCTTACTGTATATGTATTATTTCAGTTGGAGCTAAGTCTGGAAACTGCCTGCAACTGAAGGTGCTTTAGGTTAAAAACAACTTCTTAAGAGGTTGTATCTTTGCTTGAGAGGGAGGGCTGCCCCCTTCTTATCTAATTTTGATTATCTGTGTTTAAAATTACTTTCTGTTACTGGATTTTTTTTTTATTTGTTGGGTTTGGCAAGTTTGTTGGTTTGATTGTTTCACTGTATGATACCATTGTGCTTTTCCACTAACCAAGTATATAAGTCTGCATCTTACCTGTGTCCGACATTTATTCCCCAACTGATGAGGAAAAAAGCCATTTACAGATCTCTCCCTGCAAGGCAGTGAGGAGTCGTCTTCCAACAGGAGAGAATTACTTCAGATGCAGCTGGTAGGGTGTAGGCCTTTAAATCTGAGACAGTGAGAAAGTGGTACAAATAATTCTTGTAGAGAAAATGTAAATTCCTTCCTATTCCATCCTGTGAAAGACATTTTTAAAGATTCTCATGTGAACTCATGGAAAAAATCTTCTTGTTCCATTTCTTATTAATCAGGATTTTGCATGAATCTCGTGTGATTGCAGGGACTGATTGTGAGGTGGTTACCCTTAGCAACCTGTCTTTTACCTTGGATCACCAAATAATGACCCCAGTGGATGTAGCAGGTGTTCTCCATAATAACTGCAGGGGAGCAGAGAATACTACAGTAATATGCATTTATCTAAATTGGTAACTCACTTACGGAGAAGACTTCTAGTTTTTCCTTTACAACATGGTGTTTCTATGCTCTGCAGTTCAGAAAGTGTTTCAGAGTAGAATAGAAAAAAGAATCACAAGAAATCAGTTGGAAAGAAGACAGGAATCACTATAAAACTCGGTGCTTTGTAGCCAAGATATCGGTGGGGGGAATGCTTATGTGGAAAATACTTGAGTTTTTAGTAACTAAACATAAATGCTCATTTGTGATTCAGAGAAAACTAGATTTGGGGTTTTTTTCCAGAAGAAAGTTGTTCTGTTTCAGATTGACTTGCCAGCGGAAGGAAGGGAAAGCAAACACTCTTGGATTCTGAGTAAGGGATTTTGAAATCTCTCCATGCTTAATAATGAATCTGGCCTTTTTCACTGGCAGTCGTAGAGAACTCCACAAAATAGGTGTGGGAGTAGAGTAACCCCTCTGGATGTCATGTATCCTGGAAGCCCTCAAAAGAAAATATTAATGAGGAAGGAGCTGGAGGATGCACATGAACTTCATGATTATTCCAAAGCAGAATGACTAATGACTGATTCTTTTCCTTCTCTGACTCTTTGCTGCTTCAAAGCAGACATGTGAAACATCACTTGAGACACTCACTCCTTTACAGGACGCAGGTTAAAAGGAGACTCCTTTACAGTATGGTCCCATTGGAGCTACTCCTGTATGGAGGGAGCCTGAAGGCAAAGAAATTTCTTCCTACCTGCTCTTCTGCAGGAAAACTGGTCTCTAGGGCAATCCTGAGACAGGTTTTGGGTGTCATTTTTGCCTTCAGTTTGAAAAAATCCTTAGCAATTGAAATGGACAGCAGCAAAACAAAGCATAGTCCCAGAGTTTTGAAGGTCTTGGATCAGTTTATCATCTAGGTTTCTAGCCAGGGTTATTTAACTCACCATTTCTGGTTTCAAAGCCCCCTGCCATAAAGAGGCTTCTGGATCCATTGATGGGTTACCAGCCCTAAAGAGCCTAATATGGAAAGGGCTTGTCCCTTAATCTATTTAGTAACAGTCACTTGGGCTCAGCAGTGGCCTTGAAATCCTCCTGCTGTGTTCACATGCATGTCTGCCTTTCAAGTTGGTCAGATTTGAAAAATGTCACTCCATAGGACAAGATAAACATCTAAAATAATAAGATGGGGGAGAAAGCTTAGATTTTTTTTTTTCAGCCTAAACAATGGATAAACAGTTTTCCTCTAAATTAAAGCATTTAAATAAAGACAGAATTAACTTGTATGCCTAGTCCAGCTCTGGTAAACTTATTTTTTTGTACTGGTTTTATGTGGGGGCTCAGAGTCAGAATGTTTGTACTTTACAGGCCAACCTCTTGAAAAAATTCTCCTTTGCAATTCTCAGTGGGTACCTGCTCCTGCTGCCTTTACTGTGGGGAATAAAGTTTACTTCTGTGAGAACTGAGTGTTCAGCATCTCTGTGGAGAAGGCCTGTAATCTACTTTAGCAAATTAAAATCTAATACAGTTTGTCTGTATTTCATTTATGCCTCAGGACAAATTAATGTTAAAAAAAGCCTTTGAAATGAAAATGGTGAGTCCTCAAATTAACCTAGTTGTAGTGTTTTATTTCAAGTTTCTTTTGGGAATTGAAGGTAGCTGTTAAATTGCTGGTAGGTAAAACATCACTGACAATTTGCTTGCGTTTTTCTGCAAATAGATTTTCACTTAGAAAAGTACAGTGGGATTTGGAAAAAGAAATTATGAAACTAACTAGCTGGTCTTTTCCTTAAAGTTTTGTTTTGCTCTTCAAAACTAACTTCTGTTAACAAAGTTATTACAGTCCTAGAAATTGATGTTGAGAATAGTCATTAATTACTTTCTTTAAAGCCATGCAGACAGGGCTCAGGCCATGTTAACCTTCCTGTGCAGAGTTTGCTGTTCAGAAGTGTCAGTCTTCTCTGTGCTGCAAGATGGCTACAGCTTGAAATGAAATTCATTTTCATGTTCAAAGCACAAGCAGCAAGCTCCAACAGAAAGAGAAACAGCAAGTGTGTTTGTAGCTTGACCAGTCTCTGAGGGTGAGGACATCCTCCAGGGCACTTTTCAAAAGCTTTGTCAGCCTAGAAGGATCTTGATGGAGGGCAAAAAGTCCAGCAGCTTGTGTTGGAAATAAGTAATTTCTCTCTGCAGAATGCCCTCTCACAATGAGGTCCTCTTGCCCGCAGGATCATTACCTGGCAGGTTGCACAGGACACCAGAGCCCAGCTGGGGCATTTCCAGCCTCTCAGCCACGAGGACAACCAATTCCAGATATGTGCACAGGGGGAATCTTAGCAGATGTAACCACCTTTATTTTTCCTGATAAGAAATGGCTAGGAGTAATAAAAAAAAAATCAAGGTCTTCCTTCTAGACTCATCATCACATTTTCAGGGCTTAGAAAGAAATGTTCCTTTCAGCAGTAGCCATTATTTATTCTTTGGGCCATTGCAATTGGGAAATGAGGGCGTGTCCCAGTTGTATTTTATTTTCCAACTGGGTTACCCTATGTTGGCCAAACTCCTATAGGCTAAGCAAGGCATTGCTGTGTGTGATGTCTGACAGCAGAAGTGCTGAATGCAGGGGGGTTGTACTTAAATGCTTTATAATCAACTTTTGAAGTAGCTAAACAAAGCAGAATTCTAATGCCGAAAAAGCTGTCAAGAAAACGTTCCCAATTTTTTGTCATACCTTATTGCAGTTTATATCCTTGAAAAAGTCTCAGCTATGAAGCAGAAAAGTACCTCTGCCACAGTTCATTCTCCTCTAACTCCATATATATACGTACACATATTGTAGTTTATTTAAAATACACATGTGGTTCTACTTTCCACACAAAGCTTTCCTGCAGGTTTTGGAGTTAAGGTTAACATTTCTTTTTTTTTAATACAACATTTAATCTAACTCTTCTACAGCTTCTGTGCTCACTGTCATTTCTTTCCACCAATTAAATCTGACTGCTTCAGTGTGTAAGGAACAAATGTGAAAACCTACTGACAGCACACTAGCAATTTCATTCATGGCATATAAGCCCAGAGGCTGAGTGTCAGGAAGCCAGCAATCTGTTAAATGCTTTATCCATGTTATGCACAATATATTTCTTATTAGTTATGTTTTTCATGTTCTGATTTAAGCGAGTCCTTTATTTTGTGAAGTCTAATTTGACTTGCTACATAGAACCGAGCTGGTTGAGTAGATACTTTTCTGTCTTGTCTTGGGTTGTTAGTTCATTTGCTTCAGGACAAACAGATCACCTCAGAGATCAGACAGCAATTGCTTTCCATGGTGAAGCAATACTCGGCAATAGTTGGTGTAATAAAAGGGATTAACTTTCCACTGCTTTGTACTGGGATTAGTCATAGGTTGGTTTCTGCACTCTGCATCAATCTCACTTGTGGCAGATGAGAAAGGAGTGACTGGTATGTAAGAGCATTCCTCCAAAGCCTGGGCTACTAACCGCCACCAGGACTAAGAAATGGACTATTGAGCAAATCCAGTGCAACATTCCTGCTTCTGCAAACAGCAGCTGCAATTAAAGGAATCCTATAGGCCTGATCTTGCCTTGCACATTACACAGACTTCTACCTGCTCAAGGTGTTACAGGGTGATGCCATTGCATTTTTTGCTGATGTGAGTCACATTGGGTGGTGGAAGGTACTGCAAATGCAGATGCCTTATCTGTTGATAAGGACTACACTGGAGAAGCAGACTGCAAGGCATGGGTATCTATTGGATCTGCTGAATGGATCACTTCTTACCTACAGAATTTGGATGAGTGAAAAATGGGTAGGAGGTGTTGGCAGGTCCCCCATGCATAAAACATCTTGGCCCTTTCTCTGCACCAATGAGTGACAAAATCATGTGTATAGAGCCAAAAAAGCATGTTTTTTCTTTTAATATATTATAACTCTGCTATTTTAACTTGGTTGTACCTTTAGCCATTTTTCATAGGAGGGGGTTTATTTGTAATTTTATCCTAACACTTTTTTTCTGCAGTGCTCAAAGGTTTGACAGCTTATATGCAAGTATGCATTAAAGAAAGATGTATTTCAAGTTTTACATACTTGGGTCTGATGGATGATTTTTACTAGTTTGGTCTTATATAAAGATGGGTCTGAACAGTGAATGTTTGTCACCTACTTAGTGAACTATAAAGTGTTTTGATCTGGCAGAGTGTTTTAGCAGGTTCATATTGCACATGCAGGATTAAAAGTTAGCCATAACTGCCCAAGCACAGTTCTCAAATATATTGAAACACCTGCCTGCAGTTACCTTATCAAACAGGTTCCTGGCTTTAGCAGCACAATAAGCTTTGATGATGCCAAATAAACGCCAAAACTGACAGAAAAGTAGCTGGGATTCAAGGACTCAGTTTTGTTTAAATCCATAGTACCAAAGCACCTCAGCCATGTTTACATAGTGTTTTCTCTTCTATACTGATTGACTGTGCAAGAATTTCGTCATAATGGGATGGTGTAGTTGGACATGGAAGCATTCTGCAGAAAAATAGAAGTTTGAACCAGATTCAGGATACCCATATCAGGAAAACAATGGGCAGGCTAAAATAAAGGGGTCTAAGCAAGTCTAAGGGAAATACTCTATCAGGGCTAGCTATAGACTGTAATGTAATGGTTTTTGTCTTAGCAATCCCACTTTGTGATGTTCCTGACAGAGCTGAAAGGTCAAATCTATTGACCAGACTAGGGAAAAAATCCTCATTTACAGAGCACATGGTAGTCCCCCAGAGGAGAAAGGCTATGACAGTTCATAAGGCTTTTTCACCTAGAAATTACTTGGTTTACAAGAGTGAAGTGTAGCTCTGTCTTCTTGCTGCCTGTGCTGAGCTGGAGTTACTTTCCTTTTTTAATAGCTTTGCTATTATTGGGATAGGGGCAGGGTTTTTCTCTGTATGGTAATTAACACAGGAAAATTTTGGGATGTTCATAAATAAACTTACTGGATTTTTGAACGGCTATAAAGACAGACCACCTACTGGCTGTTGTGAAGGGGCCTCATGAAACAGGATGTCAAGCTCAGTGTGCTATAGTCACAGCCTAGACCACACAATCTTGCCTTGCTTCCACTCCCACAGCTTAGAAAGTTCCTTGCACACAATCTAATCCACCCTGCTTTGAGACACAAGCTGCTGTTTAGATCTCCTTAATTAGCACACAAGCAGAAAGGAAAGTGACCTTTCTGTGGCTTAATTCTCCAGCTTCAGTTGAACAACAGCCAGTGAAGTGCCATGCAATTAATAAGAGTGCAGAAAGAAGTAAAGGTCTCATTTTATGGTCGGAGAGATCAATTTCACAGAAAGGGACTCTGTAATTTTAGGAGCAGTTAATATGCATGCTATAGCACAGGTATTTAATTGAGCCATTCCCTGTGTTTTATCAGTATGTTAAGAGAAGAATGCATTTAATGTTTTCTTTTGCATTATGTTTCTGTGTGGTAGTGGTGTCTTTAATTTTAGGTCTCATGTTTTCCAGATTCTGTACTGCATTAGTGTGCAGCTCTGACATTCATACAGAGTGTTAGCAAGTTCTCCTCACAGTTTAGTCAGACAAAACAAACCTGCATTTAGTGTTTTCTTTTGCATTATGTTTCTGTGTGGTAGTGGTGTCTTAAATTTTAGCTCTCATATTTTCCAGATTCTGTACTGCATTAGTATATAACTCTGACCTTCATAGAAAGTGCTAGCAAGTTCTCCTCACAGTTTAGTCAGACAAAACAAACCTGTTCCAGCCCTAGAACCAAGGACACCACTGCAGCTTCAGGCCCAAAAAGTACAAACAGTGGATTGAGGGGAGCAATCTGGGAGGATGGGACTTCAGGTATGAAGTTGTAATTGGACAATTAACCCAAACATGTAAATGAACCAAAACTTAGAAAAGTGTGAAAACTCATGACCAGTAGCTCATCTTGGTTGTAGCCACAGACAGGCTCTTGTACTGCCCAAGGTGTATCCTTTGAAGGCCTTTCTAATAAATACCTCCTTTATTCCTTTAACATTGTCTAGCCTCTGTTCCAGGTAGCCTCTCAAGGCATCAGTTAGTAATCAAAACTGAAATTACATCTAGGCCTAGTTGGACTTTCACAGCTTCTCACAGCAACCATTCCTTGGATGGTCCCCGTTGGGGTTTCTTCTTGTTGGACAATTGTTTAAATGAAGTATTTTCACTGGTGGTTTGGTGCTAAGGCAGGTTCAAAGTGGAAAACTGCTGCAGTGTCCTTATGTTTACTGACCAATACTGAGCTCAGCTGGTACTGCTCTATACCTATAATACACAAATATTTAATATTTCTTCCATATTATACACCTTAATGAGAACATGAAAATGCTTTCATTTCAGGGCTTTGTCTTCATATTAATGTTTTCTCTGCTCCCACTCACAAGGAAAGCAAATAAAATGGACCATTAACATTGAGTTGGCAGAGAGAATTTGTTTAGCTCAGTTTCCTTTTATGAACAAGTAAGAATATTCCAAAAGAGGAAACATCCAAGGACATGTTGATGGGATTGGGCCATGCAGCATCAATGTCAAGTGTGTCCTTAATTTCCTCTTTTCATCTTAATGGAATTTTAGGTAATGAGCATGCAGGAGGGAACCTTGAAGCCTTGGCTGCTCTCATTAGTAGTCAGAGATAAAGGCAAAGGAAGAAGTAGAAACAGCAGAATTGTACCTGTCAGCAATGAGAAAACAATTATTTGAGATAGATCCTTTTTATTCTGACCAGTATAATGGGACAGCAGTTCTGGTATCAGAAGGTGTAGTTATTTTTGTGAGCACTTTCAATTCTAAGTATTCTGTGCTCCACCAGGAGGAGCCACCATGAAAATCATGCGTATGTTTTTAAACTTGTGCCAGCAAAATTTCATTGCTCCAAATGTTCACAGAAGTAAATTCAAAGAGGTGGAGTAAAAGCACTTAAAAGTTCAAACATATTTATTGGGAATATTAGATGACTCATCTGTCTCTGCTGGCAGTACGTCAGCTTTGTAATATTTATGGAGACCTACAATATAAGAAACAATTCCCTCCAGCACCACCATTTTAATTTGCAGTTTTGTAATTATAAAATCTGTTCCAGCAAAGCAGAGAGGATTTGCAAATGCAGTCAGCCCTAACCCAGCACAGCCTCTATCTGCACATGTGGGTCTCTGTGCAGCTCTAGGGTTCTACTGCCACCAGCTATGCAGAACTGAATCTCCAATAATGCAGCTTTGAGGCCCATAAAGCATCTCCGGAGACAGCCTTTCACTTCAGTAGCACAATAAATACCTTTAAAACAATTTTTTATGTCTATATCTACCAATATCATGTAACAGAAAATACAGCAGACTGTTGTCCTCACAGAATTTCAATTAATTCTGGGTTTGTTTTTTTTTTTTTTTTAATTAAACTCTTCATAAACTTGGTGTTTGGTCCAGAGGTTTTGTCCAGAAAAACTTTGAGATAGAAGGTGCTCAAAGCAGTGACAAACTGGAGTCAGAGGTGAGCAGCATGTGTGAATGCTTTATGTCAGAAGAGAGAGAGGCAGGGGAATGGATGTATTTTTGTGTCTGTAATGAAGGCATGTGCATGCACACACTGTTGGCGTGGGTCAGGGTTTAATCAAGTGTGTTACTTTACTGAAATAATTTGTAGCTATCTGGACACAGACAGCTTGGGAGATCAGCCACAACTGCAACCAAAATATTGGTGGCATTTGCAGGTCATCCTGTGATATTGAAGTATCTCTGAATGTGCCCACATCTTGGGTACTCAAATGCTCAGCATCGAACTGTTGCCCGATCTGGAGAAGAGAATATAACTTTCTCCAAAGCAACAAAGAGGTGTTTTGTAAGTGTTCATTTAGTAAATTCTGTTATTTCCCTTCTGCTGCAGGAACTGAAGGTGTCAGCAGGTGCCACCTCCTTTCACCCTCTAGCTCATGATAGTCTTGTAGTATTTGTGCTTTGTATTAAAATTTTTATTAATATAGACTGATGGGAAGTAACTTCTAATTTGTGTACTATAAGGGGTTTTGGTTTTCTGAACTACTTTTCATTCATTTACTGCCTGAATTTTATGTCCTCTATCTGTTTGAAGTTACTGTTGCAATTAAAAGGAGTAAGATGAAAACTAATAATAGTTCTTTTTTTTAACTTTATGGTTCCCATTATATTTACATTCCAGCAATTATCTGTCATCATTCTGAACATGCTTGCTGTGTAACCAGGCACTTTATTGCATCATTATTCCTTTTCCACCTGTACAGATCTGCTCACACAGAGCAATCAGCAGGCTCCATTAACCTGCAACACAATCCCTGATCTATTTTTTGGATGCACATACTTTGTTTTCCCTCTGCTCCCAACCACTACATTGTTTGACTTCCTGCATAGTCACAAACCTAATTCTCCCTGTGCTTGTCTTGTTGTGCTGCAGTGAGAAAGGACTATTTGGTATTAACAGTCCTGATGCAGCTGATGAAGCACATAAGAGTATTGAGGGGGGGAATAAAAAGAAAAAACAAAAAAAACAAGCCACTTAAGATTATTTTTAAAGGAACATGAGACTGTCACCTGCTTTCATGTGTTTTGCAAAAAGCCATTTAATAATCATCTAAATTTGATTTATTCTGGTTTAGCAGCTATATTATTTCAGACAGCAATTGGAAATTCATGTATCTGAAAAGCAAGTATCTAAGCTTTTATTTTGAGATGTAATGTGCCAAAATATTATGAAAAATGAACAAGTCATGCCTGATTGGTTAAAAAGTGTGCATTTATGTAAAAGTGTTCAGCAGGCTGAGTATTATGTGGGAAATGCCAACATTCTAAACTTGCTAATGTCATGAGACATTTTAACATACCAGTGTATCATGGAATAATGTTTCATTAAAAGAGACATTTGGAAACATTAGACAAAGTACAATTATGCAAATGAAATATTTTACAATTTAGCTCCAACACAAATATTCATCTCAGTACTTTATGACAAAATGAAATCACAGGTGAAGACAAAGCTGCCTACACCACAATCCACAGCTGGTTCCTCTTATGTTTCCATATTGCACATTAGATCAAGAAAACAATTAGAGAGGGATTTTTGAAATGCAGTGCTGTTTAAAGTGTCCTGCCTTGAATTTACTTCAATTCCATGAAAATGTATGGCGCCTCATTATTGAAACACAGCATTCTTCCCTCTTTATCCTATTTGTACTTATCTTTTTTACATTTTCTGTGCTCTGGAGAAAATATTGCTGTTACTGTGGCATTTGCTCTTCGTCTCATTGCTTTTCAATGGCTTTCAGGTCTCTGAGTGCTATCCAATTTATTTGTACCCCAGTGCCACTTCTGTGAAGCATACCTTTCTGTCAGCTCAGCGCAAGCTTCAGGTGGCTTGTATTTGGAAGCTGAGGTATAAACAAATTGACAGTATCAAGCACAGCCTATCCTCTCACAGGCAATTTCCATGCATTTGCTCTAGACCATTATTCCTTCAACTGATTCAGCAGAACCATGTAATTTCATCTGACTAGGGTTGGGATTGACTCAGTCCCTTGGATTTGTGTCGAGGCCCTATGCTAAACATGAAAGTCTCTGTATGCCAAAGATACTGGATACAATTACTCCTTTTGCTGTATTTTTAATCTCTCTTCTTCCAATATTTCAGTTTTCTTTGATGTCTAAAATGGTTCTTCTGCAACATCTTGCTGATGAGTTTTTAACTGCCCTACCTAAATTTGCCTTCAAGTGAGCTCTTAAAGATGCAAAATTTGAGCTAACACATAAGAGAAGAATTTATTTTTATACTTGCGTTTCTTTTTTCTACCTCTCTTAGCTTCCACTGCTTTTATAAATTGCTGTTGATCAAAATAGAAGCAGTCAGCAGTAACTTGTCATTTTTAGTGCCTTCACCATTTTTGCGGTGTCAACAGCTTTTGATGTGCATGGCTTTGGATGTCTGTCACAGCACAGCCACATGTGTGTTTGCAGAATCCAAATATTATGCATACTCTCATCAAGAAGCCTATTTTGGGTCTTTCAAACACACCTAGGAATGGGTTTAGAGATAACATATGAACTAGAACCGATAAAAACAAGACAGGAGAAGCTCATGATCTTCTATTTTACAGAGATTTATTTATCTTGGAGTGTTTTTTCCAATATTTGAGGCAGCCACAATGGAGCACCGTACCATTATCACTGCTTTTTAAAAAGTGTGTAGTTAATAATTAATTTAATGTTTAAACAGTAGTTGAATGGCCCTCTTGGCTCTAAAGTCTTGTGTTGTTTAGAATGAAAATTTGGAAATATGCAAGCTTTCTACTTTCATACTACTTCATTGCCAAAAATAATGGAATCTGGACCATTTGGTCAAGGTCTTAAACCATAATTTATAAATATCTATTTCAGAATTAGAATTAAAGTATAAGAAAGAACATTAAAATATGTTCTATATAATGGAGTTTATGTCTCATTTGCTTTAATAGTTACAGATTTATTTTAGTGGATGCAACTAGGTCCCATACATCTAGTCTTCCCTGGATATTTGAAGACCTGCTAAGTCACAATGTGAACCAATTTTATCTCGCTACTGTTTTAGTTAATGTTTCAAATTCTTGACACTTAAGGTCCTGACACAGTGCAAACAAGGTTTACCTATTATCACTTTGGGATTGTAATAAGGGATTTTTGTTTTGAAGGGTTAGTCTTATTTACCTGTAAATTGTAATTAATACTTTTCCTTTTGTGCTATTTTTCCCCAAAAGCTGCTAGTCTTAAGTATCTCTCAAGGAAAAAATCTCACCTATAATCTTCTCTGAAGGTGAGCCTTTGCTTTATAACTGGTTATGCAAAGCCAGTCAATGAACATCTGAGAAAAATAAATGTTTCTTAATCAGGGAAACCATAACTTGGACATATACCTATACAGGGAAGACAGAGACATTGTGCAGGTGCCAGCATACCCAACACACCTTTAGTCTGCCTAACTCAACAACCAATTTTTTTTTTTTTTATATATAGATGCCAGAACAATGCAGTCTTCAGTGAGGCTGTATTTACCTTGGAAATTTTTGTTGGCATTTCTTGGGAGTTCTTCTCCTGATATCCTGGCCAGCTTGTACTTCACTTTATCCCTGTATCTTCTGCAACTGGACCTCTGAAGCATTCCAAGTTTTTGTATGTCTTGCTGCATAAAGAAAATCCTACTTTTCAGCAAAACAATACATGGAAATGACTGCTCTTGGGAGATAGTCTTGTTTTGATTGGTACATCCTGATGCCAAGTGTGTATAGCCCAGGGGTTGCCCAGATTTTGTTCATCATTTAGTCTTATCCAAAATTACTGAAGGAGAGAAAGCATAGTGAAACGGATCCCTGCATTGCAGCACAATCTCAGTCAGGCTTGGAAAGCACAAAGCTATGAAGGCAGGCAGTAGATAAGCTGTTGGCAAAGTTCATGACATTCTCCAAGGCATGGTGACATCAGCTGAAGTTTTTCAGCAGATACTGATGATCTTTGTTTTGATACAAACAAAAGTAAACAAAGATGCTGACTGACAGAAAGGGAAGAGAGTGGAATGAAAACTACCAATAGAATAAGAATTTTGTCAGTAACTTAAAGGAAGCCAAACCAAGCAATGTCGTCTTCATTAATAATCATGAGAGATTTCCAGGCTATTTATCTCCCTCAGCTTTCCTAAGAATAACATAAGTCCTGAGGACTTTTTTGACAAAATTAACATAAAATGCATTTTTCTTCCCTATTTCTTAATGCTTTTTTTATTATTATTTTTATTGCACTCATGGTAATCATTAGGAGCACAAAGATGTCAAGAGAGCATGTTATGTGTCTAGCAGGCACTTCAGCAGATTTATGATGGCAGCAAGCTTCCAGTTTCCCTGGTCTCCTTTCATAGATTTACATGCTGGCTTAATGAGAATGAACAATGAGTTGTTTGTCAGCTGGGAGAAATAACCGCTGAATGCTTTGTTTTTACTTTAAAGTACATGCAGAAGAACAGTTTATTGTATATATGTAAAGTGAAAGACAGGCAGCCTGAAAAGAAGTGCTAAAGATCAGAAAAACTGGGAAATTTGAAGAGGTTGTAACCTTGGCTCACCTTAGAAAGCTGTAAATGCTTAGTGAGGAGTGGAATGGAAGTGGGGTGGTTGTATTAACTCAACTTTGGCTTCCACTACTGACATTGAGGTGAGAAGATGCTTCTGTTAGGAACTGGCTCCTGATTATTTTTATATCCAGCTGGCTTGAGGTGAAATTCCAGCATTCTGGTCTAGAAAACTGCTCTTACATTCCTGGAAGGACAGAGCTCCAGGATGGCTGCACACTTTTCCGTGAGCTGCAGGACTTTAGGCTTGTTAAAGTCCCCTTGAGAATTCAGTAGCAAGTTAAGCTGTCTGTACAGACATACAGAAATGTAAAAATGAAGGCATTATTCTTTCACAATAATCAATTTCATGTAAAAAGTGACAGTTCTTGAACTTGTCAAAAGGTTTGTGTAGAAACTGGAATATGTGTTCTTGTGCAGTTCAAAGAACCTGAAATTCTTACTACTACTTTTTGACTTAGATACTAGATAATTAATAAGATGTGAAAGATACATGAGCTGAGGGGAATTTAAAGTGAAGGATGGGATACCTTTTAAGTAAGCACAAGAATAGGTGGGGTAGTATTAATACACCTGGAAATTTTCAGCTGCTTCATTTTGGTACCCTGCAGATGGAGTTAGACTCAAATTCCCCTGGTATTATCTGAACTTCTATACCACTGCACAACCATTTCTCACTCTAGGAAGGCTTAGCTGTTAACTTCCCCCTCCCAAAAGACTTGAGCTGTATAAAAGCCTGGAAATTGGAGAGGTTTAGAAATTGAGAAGTTTTGCATTTGTTCAAGTCTCCCTCAGGCACTCTATCTATTGCATGTTCAGAATAAGAAATACATAAAATACAGAAACTTTAGTCGATGCTTTTCTTTACGTGTTACTGGACAGTTACTCTTCGTGCACAGTAGGTACAGTTTGTCCACAATTAAACAAGATTTTGGTGGGCATCCAGTGCTTGCACGAGTGTGTTCTGTGCTTGTGTTCCTGTCAATGAGTCAGACAAGAAATCCAGAACTCTCAATTCTTAGCCCAGAATCTGTAGATGACTGACAGAGTTCTCCAAGATTACAACTATTACCTCCACAGAAACTGAGGTTTATTCTTTGCACCTTGCATAAATCTTGCAAGTTTTCAAACATGAGCAAGACCCAGATCTTGTCATTGCTCTGCACATACTAACAAAGCCAGTCAGAATTAGCTTTTTTCTGTGAAAAAGGATTCATTTGATGTCTCTTTGTTAATTTTTACTGTGAGTGCAGTGTTTAATATGTTATGACCAAATGCTGAAGTACCTTGCTTTTTTTTTTTCTTTTCCTGAGCAGAGTTCTCACTGATTTTAACAATAGTAGTTTCTCAGAACTTGGCCCTAAGTCTAGACACATACCTATTATTAGAACAGATTGCCTATGGTCTGTCTGGCTCTGAATGTACTCCCTCTGCTGTTCTGTCTCAGCCTCATCACAGCTAAGAGGGTTGGGGGGAATTTGTTTTGTTTTTACACCTAGACCTGACCACTGCATAATGGCTTCAAGCCTTCAAGCTTTAGGAAAATTTTAATTGGGAGATTTTTCTTCTTATTGCTAATTTATTCCCTAGAGTCTTATTAGGTTTTGTTGTTTCTGCTTGTAAACAACATCCTCGGAGCTGAGCTGGGCTGAGTCTGTTCCATTTAACCTCCAACCCTTCAAGTGTTGCACTGGGCTGCTACTGCAATAAACGAGGCTGCCCTTCAAAACTCGGGTTGAACTTAAAATATCATTTTGCCACATTTAATGCAGAGGCTTTTTCAGATATAAATTGTTACCTACTGGGAAAATACATTGTTCAAGAGTCTCGAGGCTCCTTGTTATCTTTTCCTAGTAGACACATTTAGCAGTACCAGTCATTGGTCATAAAGAGATGCCATTGCAAGAAGCAATGCCTATTAAATGTTGCCTATTAAAATTCCATTATGCAGGTATGAAACCAAATTCTCTTAAAGTGTAGAGGTTGTGCTGCCTTCTACATTGCCCAGAATCCAGGCCTTGAATCTGAAGGAGGAGTCTGAATCTTGGGGAGATCATAACCTCCACCCCACCTCTCTTCTGCAAAGAACCCTCCAGTTCCCCTAACTTCCCTTGTTCCTTTGGCAGGAATAAATTTTTCTCTAAATGAGAAAAGAAAGGTTAGATTTGTTTTCCACTAGAAGTCTGCAAAGAGGAGACATTCATGACAGGGCATGTGTGAGACATCCAGCAGAGCAGAGGCGCATCAGCTTTGCCTTAGGTGCCTGGTCAGTTGCATCGATTCAATGACATTAATTCACAACTGACCTTAACTGGCTTTAGGGGACATGACCCTGGGAATCTGAACTTGAGCTCTATCTTGACAGATGAAGTGCTTCATAGAGACATCAGCAGGTCTGCCCTGTGTTAGCTTCCAAATCTGTCCAAAGTGAGTGAGAAGTTGTGCTGTTGTCCAGACCAGGATGAGTGCACCAAAGCAGCAAGTTAGCTGTTCCTACTCTGCCAGGGAAAGCAAGGGTGTATTCCTTTCTTGATCTAAGAATATTCTTCTCTGTGTAAATGCAAGATAAAAAGACAAACTCAGCTAAGGAGTATATAAGAAAAAAGATCCTCTGTTCACAATCCTATATCCTCTTCTAAAATATAGGTGGCATGCTGATACTTTTTATAAAGGCTGAGGAAAAGATGTTATTGTTTTCCTTATTCATTTCTGTGAAGTTCTGTTACATAACCCAGCAGAAAATGCAATAATTTCTGTTGCTTTTTTTGAAGAAAGTTCTACTGGGCAGAAGTGAGGCTGCATAAGAAATGGAGCCATTGGTATGCAGAGCATGCTGCTATGTTAGTGCCTTATTATGGCATCACAGTTGCTTAAAAATGTGTGAAGCTGAAGAGAATGCATATCTCACTGAAAATATATTTTTCCCTTGCCTAGATGAGAATTTACAAAAAAAAAAAAGAAAAAAAATATTGTGTTGTAACTTGTTCAAAAAGACAAGCTCTTAATTAAGTGCTCACTGTATCCAAGATGTTTACATGCATACACCATTGCCACATTTCTCCCCAAAGAATTTTCACTTGTTTTCTGTCTAAAGCTGGGGTAGAACATAACTGCATGGATCCACAAACTGCACCTGAGCTAGTAAAACTCACAGCCTCAGTGTTGTGCTGTGGTTACTGTTGTAGGGCTGTGCTTGTAACCTCTTTCATGGAATTTTGTATGCCACCCTGTGTCAAACACTATATCTTTAAATAGCATTGTATGCATCCCTCTTTAGCTTATGGCATGTCCCTTTCTCATGGGAAGCAATTTATTTTGAGGCTGAAGTGTCTTGCATTGGTTCCTGGTGGCCTGTTGTGGCATTATCACTTTTTACTTTGTTTAGTCACAAGCAAACATTTGCAAAGCTGGATAAAACAAAAATAAGTAAAACCAAGTAGCAGTTAAGCTCTAGCTTTCTGGAGAGTCCATGTAATATTGGAATGCTTTCAGCTTTTGACTAAAGCAAAAGATAACAAAACCATGAGTTCTAAATCATTTTCAGAACTCCTACAACCTCTTTCCAAAATAAATTTTAAAATAAATCCCTAAACATCATTTATAGTTGAAGAAATCTTCCTGCTTTGTCAAATAAAGTGTAAATAATAATATAGAGGGTGCAAATAACACAAAGTGCAGAGATGCACAAATAACTGGAACATGAAAGTGGTAGAATCCTGTTTTAAAGCAAGAATGTGAGCTGGTGCCATAATAGTTTTTGCTGTTACAGCATCTTCTGAGACTTCCAGTGAATTTTACAAATTACACCTTTGATTATACACAGAGAAACATTTTCTTTCATCCTTGGGGATGACTAGCAGATGCTCAGCCTCTCCCAGGATCTGACATAGTAACCTTATTATCAGTAACTTTGATAACACCTTTCTTATCTGAACTTCTATCAGTAGCTAACAGGCTGGCACTTCACACTAAGACACAAGAATCTCACCCTTATTTTTTCCCATCCCAAGCTCATCTTCGTGTTCCCTCCACTATTTTATACTACAAGCCTCACATAAAAACAGATTTCAGGGATGGAGAGTCAGAAAAGTTTCCAAGAGTTTTAAATGTTTCTTGAGTCCATATAGCGTAAGAGGGTCTCTTGTGATCTCTTACAGACCTTTGATCATGAGCTGGTTTGCAGGTGGAGTCTCAGAGGAGGGTTTGTAACAGGGGGATTTCTATCCATCTGTCCAAAAAGGAAATGGGTTGAGCAGCTGTAAAAGCTTGCTGTGCTTTGCAGAGGTGATCTCGGTATGCACCATGTCCATACTCACTACTAAGAGTCCAAGAAAACTCTGACCCTGCAAATGTGTCATCTGGAAAATAAGAAAATAGCCAAGAGTAGCCACACTTTTTCTACCTAAAGTGATTGGTCAATTCTTTTGGTGCTAGAGGCTGCTTTTGTAAATGTACAAAAGTACAGTTCAAACTTTCATCTCTATTTGGCTTTGGACTCCTGCTGGCAATTGTTCAGAGACTTTACAGAGCTCTGAGCTGATAATAATGGTAAATTTAGGAACTATTATAGAAAATAAAAGCCTAATGATTTAGCATATCCCATAAATATTTTTATTTTGGTGGAGAATTACTTCATTGTCTTTAAAGTAATTTAGAAATTAAAATCCTTCACTGGGCTTTGAAAGCAGTAAACTTAACAAGTTAATTTCAGTGCATACATGAAATATTGTCATCCACTTTAAAAAACTGGAAATCAGTAGTCCTCTTCATCTGGCAGACCTTGCACCAATAATTAATTCACGAAAGAGCAAATGTTTAAGATTAGCCTTAATATTTTTCATCTGATTCATTTCTTAAGGTTGTAAAAAAGTTCCCATGGATGTTGCCATGTAATTGTTTCTTTCATGCTTGCAATTCTCTATATAAGTGGGAAAAGTAAGAGAAAACCAGGAGTGTGAACAGTCAAAAACCAAGAGAAGCAAATCCCACTCACAAATAGTTCAGACGCTTAGTTTGAGACATTTGCTGTGCAGTTACAAGTGGCTGTTTGTAAATATTCCTTGATAGCTTCCTTAAAAAAAAAGAAAATGTTTAATGGGGTGACTAAAAACACAAGTTTAAATGGAAAATGCATGGAACAGTAGAACACAAGTATCCATTTGTATAGGTCATAGCTGATTCTGGCTTCAATAAGAGCAAGAATTTAACTGGGAGGCAAAAAAACAAACATATACCACCCAAATTCAGTAGGAATTGCTCTGCTAAAATGGGAGAAAATTTTGCCCACTGTACAGTGTGAATGTCAATTCAATCCAAAATTAATAATTTACATTTTTTACCGATCAGCTAATAGTTCATTTCACCTCTGCAGACTAGGAGCTATTTTAGGGAAGTGCTGAGATTTCATATCCTCAGTGGGGCTCTTCCATTTTCTCTTTCACAGACCATGAGTGAGCAGACAGCTGCTATCTAATTGGAGAGCTTCTGGTACCTGAGCACTGGTTTCCTGTTTAACACTTTAACATATCACTGGCAGGGTGCGAGGGTAATTACATGGCAAAGAGGAGCAGTGTCTGCTTTGTTCCAGCATTGGAGAGTACATTTATCTGACAGTGTTTGTACTGTCTTGGGTTTCTGCACATCTCAGTTCTTTTGGGAAGCGAATTTCCTTTTGCCATGCAGCTGAAGTGATGTTTCAATCCGAACCAAGGAGCTACTGAAATGTGGTAAATCGCCTGCCTCTGCTCCTTGCTCCAGCAGTGTTCTCCTGGGGGTGTTATCGCTCATTAGCAGTTTTGGGTTGCAGGTGTAGCACTGGTGTTCCCTGCAAGCCATTTGATTCATGTCAGGGAAGATCAGAAAGCTGGACTCGTGATTCTTCATGGCTTCTGAACAAGAAGGAGAAAAGGCACTTCTGGGTTTTTGCCATGAACAGCCAGTATATTTTTGACAGTCAGAATTTCTTTTAATCAAGAGAGTCCTAAAAAAACCTACCAAGAGTTTGATCTAAGATTGCCTAAAAGTGGTCACTGGCACATGTTGCCAACATGTCAAGTACTTGAACATCACAGCCTAAGATTTCTTTCATGTGGAGGTTTGATTCATACTTTGGACTTCTGGTTCTTCTATGAAATATTACAAATGTTCCTAATAGGTTAATTATTTTTAAAAGGACAGAAGAGACAAATTAATCATTTGTTCTCAGATTTTGTGTAAATACAAACTGGACTTCAATAACTGATTCCCTTAGAAACTACAGCATATGCTTGGAGAGATTTTCCATCTAATTTTAAATTATTTGTAGCTGGGACATTTTCTTCCTTCGAATTAGAAATGAGTCCATTGTTAAAATGATGCAATTTACTACAGTTTTTATACATGTTCTATCACTTTTATTTCCTGTAAAATATTTCCATTTTTTCCTTTGACAAAGAAATCTACCTTCTTTTTATTTTTTTTTTCTCTTATCCACTTTTAGTTGTAGGTCAGAGTTATTGCTAGAACTGTTTTGTAAAAAAATGTGGTCTATATTCACTGATTCATCTTACCTGTAGGCTTCTTTCCATGTCTTTTTTTCTTTCTTTACTGCTTTTCTGAGATTTGTAACCCTGATTTATAATGATTACCATCAGCTCTCATTCATAGGTAATTTGATTCCAGTAGGAAAGGATTGACTGAAAGTAGTTTTACTCTTTTCCTTCTAAATTCTGTTTTGGTGTGTTTAAAGGTCGATCAATTCCCTGTGGTTTGAGTACTATACTTTTTTGAGTATTCTACTGTAATGTTGGTGTATACACTGTCTTAATGCTCTCATTTCTTCAAGTGCATTTATGATGCTGGATATCAACACCTGTTAGACCCCCAGGAGAACCTTCATAATATTCACAATTTCACAGGCTCATCTTCTCTCCAGGCTGGAGACTGCTCCTTCCTGATGAACCTTTGTTCTGTATAATATCCTGTGGAGTGCTGGAATGGAGATTTCATCATTTGTTCTCTGTGATTTCTCTATTTTTCTGGGCTCTGCTTCACTACAAGGAGGAGGATGAAGTCATTCAAAGTCAGGGCAACCACCTTATATTTCATTTTCCCTTCATTTGATTTCCCAGCAATTAGAAATTTTTAGTCCTGAAGAAGGATATCTCAGCATCCTGATTCTGGGTATTGTGACTGATGATGCCTTTCCTTTTAATGAGCAGATTACAATGTCTTGCATCTACTCAAAAATTACAGTGTAATTTCTTTATTAAGTAGGTTTTGTCCTTCTTTTTGTCTTTTAATATAATAGTCCATGTTTTTCCGCTGATCCTGTGATCATTGTGATTTCACTCCATGAGGCAGTAAAGTCCCCAAAGCCCTTTCTGATCAGGTGATCTTTATAGACTTTGGATAAGTTTTCCTGAGACAAAACTGTAAAGAATCTTATTTCATAGAATTTCAGAAACTGTAATAAATACACTGTTCTCTTAATTACAAAACAGGTAATTTAGGGGGCACATTAACACAAGAGATTCTCTAATTGCTAAAACTGAAAAATAATATTTCTAGAAATTTGTTGATTGGCTTCTCCATATTTTGAGCAAAAACACAGAAGAACTAGAATTCCATTTATGCACTGAGATGAACTAAAAGAAAAAAAAAAATTCCAGTTTCCCTTTGTTGATTTGTTCCATTGTGTTTTGCAGGATCTGAGAAAGATTCCAGATATTATCACTTACCATGCCTTTGATTTCAGTTCTGATAGATATGTAATCTCCAGTGCCCTAGGAAACGTATCTTCTTCTGAGGATCCTTGGTACCTTGATCTTAGGAGTGAAACATCAGCAGTTGTCAGTTTCACAGAGTCCGAAGTAAAATGCAATCAAATTTCTTCAGGGACAACATTATAACACAAAAGACAAGAATGTGGCCCTGTAACCCAGAGTTCTGAAACAAATAATGCAAGGAAAAGTCTCAGAAAACAAAAAACTCTTTCACTGAAATTGCAATGAGGCAGGCTCTCAAGAGGCAAAGGACTAGAATTCCAATATTTGAAAGTGAAACAATATTCACTGTAAAACACAGGATAGAGCTCAAGTAAGAGCATATACAAGAACTTTCCTAAAATAATTCTTGAGGAACACTTTATAAAACAGTAATACTCAGATTGTTATCGACCCAGCTGTGTACATTTGTTGCAATTTCTTGTTGAGGCGAATGTACATCCAGGATTGAATGTGCGGAGTTGAAACAGCCTTGAGGCCACTGTACAGTTGATTCTCAAAACTTATTTTGTGTATATAGAGATATACATGTATTTATTATAAGTAGTCATGACCTTCATGAATAATTAAAAGCATGCTTTCAACATTTTATTCCTTACAATAAAAACCTAGTTCTATAAACCTTTCCTTCTAAGGAACAGTTCTTCATACAAGTAACTGCCTAATTAGAAGGACATTAAAGGTTTAAGACTGGATTCAAGCTGATTTCTCAGCTGCATATCAGGAAATTGCTTCAAGTCACAAAACGCATTATTGGGACAATTCAGGACAGCATCAGCTATGCAGTAATATAAGTTCCTTTAGAGTAATAATAGCAATACTGCTTCAGCCCTGGTCAATGAACTGCAGGATCCCCAAGGCTGTACTGACTAATGACAATATTCCATTTTCAGAAATGGGGAAAATGTGGTATGGACAGGGGAGTAACTTTTCCAAGATCCAGCAGCAGGAAAGTGGCAGGGATGATAATAAAATGACTCTGGAAAAGGCAGTTGTGCATATCTTTCAAAAGTTTACATGCCCACCAAATCCAGGTGACTGTCTTGTACAAAGCCTGGCTGTCATTCAGGCCCTGGGATCAGAGATCACATGTGTAGCACAGCAGTGTAACTTTACTACAGCTTCTGTGAAAATATGGAATCAAGTGATTCCACTTCAGAGGGTCTTGGTTGCAAAGGCCAGTACTTAAAAGATAATAATCCTTACCAACTTGATTTAACTTTGTTAAATAGAGTTCTATCAGCAACAATCAAAACTGGATCTTGAAATCTAGCAGAGAGTGTGGGGCAAGCCTGGGTTTTAGCATAAGTGTTCTAATGGTTTGTCATTCTGTAGACATGATAAATTTAACTTTAGGTCGGAGGACATGTGTGCATAAAATAAGGATATCAGTTATGAGAAGTAGTGCTGTAAGTGCCTTTAGGGGGAAAATAGTGCTCAATTTTATTTTTTTTTAGTCTTACCTTTCAAAAGTATTAATTCCTAGATGAGGATATTTTTCTCTCACTGGAGGTAAAGTTTGTGTTATAAACTATTGACATATATTTGGTGAATTTTTCATGTTTTGGGGAAGCAGTTTCTCTTGATACCTTTTTGTCAGTGTAGAATGATTGATTGTTGATATTGTGTACATAAATTTCTTCTTATCTTGTTCTGTTAAAAGATAGTAAAGAAATATTTTTTTAATCTATTCCAACAATATTTTATTCTATAGGAATCATGGTAGGGAATGGTAAATTAGGTTGTAAAGTTCTTATGGAGGTTATTATAGTATTAATTTGTCTCAGGTCATGTAAAAGTTGCTTGTTAGTTTTTTTTTTTTTGCAACATATGCAAGAGTGTTTTATGGACTGTGTGAGGGTTCAATATGTCTTGTAGTTAATTGTTTTTGAATATTCCTAGTGTAATTAATTTTTCTTCAGGAAGAGATCACTGATCAATTTACACAGGTGTGTTGGTCAACTAGGTCAAAGAGTGGGTTGCTTCACACTTTGCAACACAGTGGTTCTTGTTAAAAATATGTAGTAATTTTCACTCATCATTGACTAAGACAATCTTGACCTCATAAATTTAAAGGAATAGAGGTAACATGTGGTCATTCAGTTGCTTTTTGCTCTTTAGAGTTTGTGATTGAAATAGTGTTAACTGAAATTTTACTCTTTGTGGGTTTCCAACCCATAATTTGTTTAGAAACTATGGGCTGTATAAGCGTATAGAACATGTTTCATTTCAAAAAACTGGCTGCTCCTAGTAGACCGGAGGCATGTTAATGGTAATTTTAGTATTTTCAATTTCTGAGTAATCTGAGAGTCAGATGAAGTGGACCTTAAACCTGTCTTTATCAGTTTTCTCCTTTTTATGCTACACATGACATACTCAAGCATAACAACATGTAGAACTGTACCCACAATGTCCAATGAGTTCTGGCAACATATTGGCTATCGGAAGATTTTTGAGCTGTAGCTTCACTTGCTTAATTACACTAAACTATCCAGTCTGATCCCTGAGCTGTGATTCTTATAATGTTTCTGATTTTTGCAGATTATGGAAAAAAAATAACTTGTCTCTGCAATGTGCTTGTATGATTTTAGTGCTGTACTGATAAATTAAAGGAGGAATACTCTCATGCTTCTATTAAATGTAATTAATGGTGGCTCGGTCTGAATTTTAAAATGCATTAGTGCAGAGTTGTTCATGATGTACCTTATGTAGCGTAGAATTCAGGTTAAAGTCAATTTATTTTTTTCTGATGGCTCATCCATGGTCCATTAAAACTGTTCTCAAAGGTAAAAATGACATGATGTCTGCTAAAAATAACAGCCTTGATATCAAACATGCAAGATAGAGCCTGAGTCTCAAAGGGGAAAGGACATATTTTCATGGACATATGCTTGCGTCAGCAGCTAATGTATCAAAAGATTCCCCCATGTCTAACCTAAAATGTTGCTGTTAGTGATTAGGTCAGCGTTTTGACCTGGTGACAAGAAAGCGAGTTTTCAAGTCTCAGACAAACTGGCATTTACCCTTGGGAAGGAGGCAAAATGACCCATGAAGTTTCCATCTGCTGATAGAATAAACATCTGTAGTACTCATGACTGGCATGAGCTCAGTAGCAGTGGAGTGATCTCTGGCCTCCTCACTTACATTGCTATTGAACAGCAGTGGCTTCAGATGGAAATTACCCCTGAGACTCCTCAAAAGACTGGACTCTGCCTGTTGAAAGTACCAGAAAAAATACAGCTCGAAGCATGCACAAAGTTTAAAGTCTTACATGAAGGGTGAATATGAAAAATGAAATATTCACAGAAATATGTGCTGGATAGCCACAGGTAACCAAACCGTGAGGGCTCTTTGGCAGATAAATCTCTGTGCTGGTTCAGTGGCCACAGAGGCTTCGAACAGGAAATCACAGGTCCTGTGTGCATTCATGCTTGTGAATACATTTTTCTGTCTCTATTATAGTAGCTTTTTTCATATATTAAAGAAATACACAAATAAACTTCTAACAAATATCTTAGCTCTTTATTGTCCAAGGATAATTTTCATTATACTGTAAATAATAGACATGTTGCTCCGCTGTGCTGAAACCAGAGTTGTTTTTTTCCTGGCTTGAAAGAGAAACTATTTAACATTCCAAAAGAAGGAAATAAATGTTCAAAGAGGATGAAAGCTCTTGTGATTTAAAAGGAAAGTTGTCTACCTCAGTAACAACTAAACTGTTCTGTTTGGCAAAACTGCTTTTTGTATTAATGAAAAAAACTATGCCTCATGGTGTTTACACTACCTACCCACTGATATTATGTCCATAAAAAAGCAGGAGACTTGCACTCAACAGTGACAGGAATGTTCTGAAAGTGATGAGTCATTTGAAAGCAGAATGTTACATTCTTTCTGGCCTAAATGCAAAAAGCAAAGTCAATGGCAATCAATTCAACCAGGCAATTCCAGATTACTGTATTCATTCTTTAATTTCTAATGTCATTGTTGCACATTCACCTTGCTAGTCTAACTGCAACATACGCTTCTAAAAGTACAATCTGCTAGGAACGTTAATAAGACTATCTAAATAAGTCTAATAATCTGATTTCTAGAATACTTCTATGCAAATTTCATAACTGATGTGGTTCTAGTTCTTACTCATAAAAAATGCCATTAAATTAGTTGCCAGTGTCTATCCCCTAAATTATAAGTAAATTTTAAGTTATTTGAGCACTGAAATAATTTTTAAAAAAATAATTTGGATTTTCAAGGTTATTCAAATGTGAAGACTAATAAAAGTACAAAGTAATTACAAACCACATATGCTTTTAATTTATAATTACTATAATTTTAAAAATATGGAAACCATCAAAATAATTCCATTTCAAAATTGGTTTCTCTTCCTGCTTTCAATCTTTAAATGAACACTCCTGATTTCACATGCTAATCTATAAAATCTATTTATTAGCCTAACACAACTGTAAACCCAAAAGTTAACATTCCAAAGGCTAATGGCACCACACATGCTTAGGCGTGTAATATCTGTGGAAGAATTTGTCTAGAATTCTTACTGTATTCATTTGGAAGCAGATCTTTATTTTCCCTTGGTAATAGCCAATTTAGGAGATTAAGTTCTAGAAGATTAGTAAATTAATTGTAAAACAATTTTTTAGGAAAGCTGACATCTTTGAGTGATGCCTGAAATGCTTCTAAAGCTTCTTTGTAGCACTTGAAAGTTACTAATTTACAGTTTCTTTACTTTCTAAACCAAATTCATGGCCCTAAATTTCTCTTGAACTCAGTGAGGGAACAAACCTGGTACTATCCCTCCAGGATCCCACAATGCAACTTGATCCAAAATCATGGTAGATTCCCGCACTGTTCACAGTGCTGCAGAAATCTGTGTAATGAATAATTAATTCCTAGCTGAGGATCCACAGAATCTTATCTGTATCAAAAACATTTCCTTTTTTTTTTTCCTGTGTTTTACAACGCAGAAAAAATCTTTCCCAGTTCCTTTTGCTCTGTGTAAATCAAACTTTCTAGTAGTGCTGTCCACCATCAGAGTAGAATGATTGTCTTAAACACTGCTGCTATTTTCCTGGTGAAAATGCTTTTTATCATCATTACACCATATGAGAACGGAAGGGAAATATAAAAACCTGTACTCATCATCTTCCATAGAAATCTCATTTACATAACCAACTCAATGATCTAATGAATGCACATTTGAATCAATTAGACAGACAATCCCAGCTGTTCCCAGTCAAACTGTTCCCCACAGTTGTAAATAGAAAGGATGACATGGATTCCCTTCCATGCCCACACCTCTTGTGGGTTATTTTTGCAGACTCCGTGTCACAAAACAAATACTGTATGAACAGCTCAATATGTTTGCTCAGTAGATGCATGGCTATCCTATAAAATGTTGCATGTTCTGATGCAAAGCCCTTGCAGAATAACATCTGTCAAAGCTTATTCAAACAGTTCATTCGACTGAACTTTTCATTGGACTGTTAGTAGCAGAAAATGCCATAGTTCAGGTAACAGAATAGTTTTGAACTTGTAGTTCACTGCAGGATCTGGGCTATAAAACACCCTTTCTATCAATCCTCAGCTCTTTTTAGCACATTTTCTGAGCAAAACTCATCTCTTTATATACAGATCTCTGTTGTCACTCCTCTATAACTATTTGAGTGCCAGCAAACTGTGAAATAAACATGATTAATTATAATGTCACAATTTTCACCAAGCAGATTTTTCAATCACTAAAATTTGATTGGCATTCATTATGAAAATGGGGATTTATTTGGGATTATTCTGCTTTATTGGGTGGACTTCCATGCTCCGCAAAAGACTTGAATAAAAAATTAAGTTATGCCCAAAGAATATGCATAGAGATTGAGACTGTGTGCACAAGGAAGACTGATGACTGGTTATCAAGTTAGTGGACACTAAGTTTTAAGGCTACTTCTTCCCCAAGTAATATTGGATGTTCAGTTCTATGGTCAACTACCTCAGCTTTGTAGTAGCAGCTGTGTGCATCTTTCTTACCTGTTCTGTGGCCCAGTGAAGGCAGTGGTCATTCTGTCACTCAGTGCAGGATTAAGGGGGATAGCTAAATGTTAAATTGCTGATAACCATCACTCTCCAATGGGCTACGGAATACATGCATTTGGTCAAGGATGAACTATGTGTTTTCCTGAAAAAGTTGTGAAATTAGTAAATTTCACTTGAAGCAAGTTAGAACTTGATAATGTACTTGGATTCTGTACTTGTGATATACCATGTTGTTATACCCTAGTAATTGCTAAAGCCAAGAAATTGAAAACTAGAGAAAAGAGGTATATGATTTTCTGATGAGGACTGTACTTCCCTATAAAATAGGGATGATTTCATTTTAATTTAAAAGCCATTCCTTCTGTAAAATAAGGAATTTTGAGTTACCCTTCTGACCATCTGTGCCTTGGCTCATTGAGGTTTTAAAGTATGGTGATGGATGAATGTCTGTGACAGTCTTCTTCTGTGAAGTAGGAAGGTTTTCCAGTTACTGTTCTTTGTGCTCCTAGTAAATTAGAGTCAACAAAGGAAATATTTTCAATCACCAATTGACTTATTAAAATGTTTATTCCTAGAGTTTATGCAAGAAGCACTGACATTCTGTACTTCAGAATATATTTACCATGCTAATCTCTTCTAAAAAGTTAATTTGGTATGAAAGTAAGAAACAAAATATGACTGAAATTTTTAATTAGAGCACCTTAGAGAGCAAAATGTCACTTTAATTCCAGGCTCTGAGTGGATTGTATGAGGAAATCAACAGAAAAATAATTTTACCTCAGATCTAGAGTCACTGTTTATTCAGCTTGCAGGCAGTTGGGTGTTACTTATATCAGAGCAAGCATTATTTGCACATGATGTAAAGTGCATATGTATTACAGGTTTTATTTGTCTTCTACCATGCTGTATTTTCATGTGCTAGGCATCTATACTTAGGGATCACTGAAAGTGTGACATACATCTTGTGTTCTCAACTCTCCAAATTTTAGTAGACATTAATACAGGCTTTGTCCATACAAATGTCTTGCAAATAAATATTACTAAGGACACGCATGTGGTTTGTTAATCTGCAGCCACAGCAACAGTTCCAGGTTCTTGGCTGGCTTTGAGCAGCACTGAGATTGTAACTGTTGTGAGCAGGTCTATACAGAGCCCAGGCTGTGAGCTTTGATTTCTTGAGACTCAAAATTTGGTGATGCCATAGTGCCTCATGCATCTCTTGCAGAAGAAGCACCAGCAAAGCCTGTTCCACACTCCTGTCTTTCTGCTGCCCCTTCCCAAAGCTGTTCATGTCACTGAGCAGCAAGCTAGAGCAGGACTCTTGTCTGGTTGAAAGAAGGTTGGAAGGGGAAGGGCCTTATTCTTCAGCTACATCAATTTCCAGTTTAATTCATTGCTTTGCTGAGTTAACCCTCATAAATGCAGGGGTTAACTACGTAGGCCAGTTTGAGCAGCACTAGGACTGAATATGAAAGCACAACCCACCACTGTGGAGTCACCTCCAGCTCAGGACAGCAAAACAACTGAAACTTTTCCTGCCATAACTGCAGGTATTGCAGCTCAAACCAAACATAGAATACCACATCACAAGTCTGCCCAGCTGGAAGGTACTCAGCACATGGTACTTCCCCTCCAGATCTTATCCCAAACAGAAAAGAGCTACCCTAAAACATCATAAGCCACAGCCTCATGATGCTTCCCTGAAGAATATTATTTCAATCCTGCAGAGGACTTTGCATGCTGTTAGTACGGAAGGGAAAACACATTGTAGCTGCAAGTTTTCCTAGTTCAGTACTATTCCCTGACAAGTGTGTTGTCCTGTAGGCACAGCCCACTCCCATGACTTCCCAAATACCATGGCCACCAGGGTAATAGGCTAATGACCAGACTGTCTCTGTCTTGACTGAGACGCACTCATTAATTTAACACTATACTTTGCAGGTCACATGGTTGTATATTTTGCTGAGCTGAGCAGTGTAATGACTGAGATTTTTTTATACTCTTTTTTGTGTGTACTGTTAGTGAAGATGAATACACTCCTAATTTAGTTGAATTTGTCACAGATCCGGGCACCTGTCTCTCTAGCTGAGCTCCTCCACATCTCAGCTGTGGATATTTTGAAGTACTTTGGCAACTGAGCTACAACTTCACTGGTTGAACAACACACTCAGCTGCAAAGTTATTTACAAACTTTACTGATCAAGCTGCATATTCTGGGGCTGAATTTCCTACAGACAGCACTTTACAGATGGAATTGAATTCTTTGCTAATCATAAGCAATGAATTAATTTATTTGATTAGCAGTAATTTGCAACATTTGTTGATTATGTTCTCCAATTCTCACTGTTAAGAGCTGTGTTGTGTTGCTAGTGATGGTTAATCATTTACTACATTGTACTTCAGAGAGGAAGGCATTTTGGTTGTAGATAACGAGATCTTTGTCTTCAAATACTTCTAAAAACACTTCTTCCATGTCACATAGGGAATATATAATTTTTTTTAAATATTACCAGTGAAAGCACATTTTCCTATGAAGGCGGGTGTAGGAATGCGCCTCCTAATGACAGAGTGGCAAAACTAACCTTTGTCTCCCAAAAAAGGAAAGAAGCCCAGAAGCTTCTCTCAACTGTTAAGTGGAAAGCCACCTTATAGGGCCTCAGGGACTTCACCAAACACTAGAGAACATCTAATTGGATAGAAGCCAAAAAGTCCCACCTGATCAATCAAGTAGAAAACAACAGAACAAAAGAGAAGAGGGGCTTTTGTGAAGTGTTTCTACCAGGGGCAGACCTCTGTACCTGGCTCAAGTTTTTCTATTTGTTATTTTGCCTTTATTAAACCTTTTTTTGTTTCTAACACCACAGCAGAAGCCATCCTGCTTATTTTATGTCCCCAAAGCTGTAGCTGAGCTATCCTTGGGTGTATTAAGTGTTTTTCTAGGGCTTATGAGAACTGGCCCCAGGACAAACAACTTAATAGGCGGGTTTTTGTTAGTTCCTTGTTCCACCATTTTTAAAATTTCTCATTATTTTTTATGGCTATGGAGGTACTGTTTCTATGGCCATTGCAGGGGATGGTGCAGAGCTTTACTCACCAGTGGTGAGTTAGGAGGGGACGCAGTATATTCTGTACACCTCACTGGGCCAAACTGCTTTTTTTATCTTCTTTTGTGTGTGTCTAAGCATATCATTGTGTAATTCCTCTGTAAATAAGTAAAATCCATGCAGGACACAGTGTAAAACCTTGTCTGCATAAAAATCTACTGTCTGCTGCCAATCTCTTTTGGACAGCTTCTGCAAGTATTTTTTACAAAACTTCTCTAAAATACCTGGCAGTCTCTGTTCTAGGCAATTAAGTCTTCCCCTCCACCTTGTGCAAAGTATTCTTTACTTACCTGTGTAGTGCTTAGAGTAGGAAATTTTTGTCACCCACTGAAGTGGTGCCCACCCATCATTCACAGAACACAAAACTCATCAGGGGTCAGATTTACCAGCCAGAGCTGTGCTGTATTATTTCATTAACAAAAGGCAAAATTACAAAAGGTAAATAATCTGAAGAGTTAAATCAGTCCTGGCCCCTGAATTGCGTCCAGATAAGGAAATTAATTTTGCATATTTGGTTTATTCAAAACACAGTATAAAAAGACTGAGGTTAAAGAGTGCAAATGAGGAATATAAACCTTTTTCTTCATCAAAGATATAAAATACAAGTGGACTCTGAATTACAAGGGATATTACTTAGTCAAATGCTTAAAAATTCAGTAATTAAATTTTTTCTTAGTTGGCTAAAATTTATTGCAATTTCAATAAGGATAGAAATGGAAATATTCTTTTTGACTTCCATATTGCACAGTTTATCTTAAATTTAGTTTTGCTTCCAAATTTGAGATTTATGCAGCACATATCAGGGACTGCTACAAACCTGTGGCTTAATTTCTCAGTTTCAAAAAGCTTGGTTAGCATCAGAAGTAGAATGAGAGCTTTCTGAAATCTTTACCAAAAGTAGGCATGAAAAATGTAATGCAAATTCAAACTCTGCTTAAAGTTGCAATTGTTTTCCAGTTTATAACAGTTTTGGGTTTTGTATGTTAAATTTTATGTGGCCTTTTAGAACTTTATCCTTTGGTGCCCTGAGATCATTCTAAAAGTCCTTGTAAGTGGTTTACTAGTCTGTAGTTCTCCAAATCCCTTAAGAACTGTCTTGAAATCTTGGTATTACATCAGCCACCTCTATTTTTCTGGCACCAAGGTACTTATAAGCAAAAGATTACGTATCACCACATTATAGTGATTTCATACCTGATTGCCTCCAGAACATCTTACTGAATATCTCTTGGTCTTGGGGATTTGCTGATTATTCATTTTACCAATCTGTTTTTAATTCTGTTCTACTGATGGTCTGTCTGACATGTCCATCATAAAGAACAGTTGTGGTCTATCTTAACTGAATTGGTTTTCAAGAAGTAGGAGAAAAGGTTCATTCTTTGGGCATCTTTCTTATTGTAAACATGTATTGGCCCTACAGACTTTCTGGAATATTTGAAATAAGATAGTTTTAGAATTTATGTTGTTAGCAAATTCATCACTGATTTTGGTCTTCCTGTTTTATATCTATCTTGCCTATATTTGTGTAAAAATAGATTTTTAAAAAAAAAAATCCAAACACCATCTTTCAAATTATATCATTGATTTCCCTTTCCAAGTATACCAACTTAGTTTTCTTTCTAAAACCATTGAGTAACTAACACGCACTTTCTACCAGCCTATAAACTTTTAACCATTGTAACCAATTTTATCCATCTACAAACTGAATACATCTTTTAAGTAAGTTTCCATAATAAAAGGAAAAGTTTCTTCTTATGACAAACTGATAAACATTTTTATGTAGCTGTCATTTGGAAATAGAAAACTGATAGATCAAATCTCTAGGCTCTCTCGGTGTGATCTGCCAAGTATATTGAATGCAAATATGTTATACTTCTCCTTTTCTGCATCACTTAAATGAAATTTTCTTTACAGAATTCGTCTTCAATTTTTTTTTCTTTGATTTTGTTTCTTTCACTCTGTCCTTGATTTTCCAACAAGAGGCTTCTGGGTCTGGCTTGGGCTTTCTGCCCTTCTGCCCTTTAGGATCCCTTGACTCTCCCATTCTCTTTCTGGTTACTTGTCAGTACAGATTCTCCTTTCAAATGCAGAACACATGGGATCCCAAGGCTCAGAAATATGGAAACAGGCTTTAGTTCAGTAAATTTGATTTTTACATAAAGTTACATTTCTCAGACAGTACAACTTTCATTTAGCTCCAGTAGGTTTTGTATCATAGTCTGAGTCTTTCAAATTGACTCAATCAAATTACAGTAACTAATCCTGTTATTCCCTCAGGTTTGATAATACTTTGTCTGAGAATTTTAAATTCCCCCTAAAATCTGCCAAAATGGTCAGAACTTAATGAAAACAGAAAGTATATCCTATAAAAATATATAATTTTCTATGTATGGTGTAAAAACAGTTAAGGTGTCTCTGCAGTTTTGCATCCCAAGCAAAGCTGCTATAGGTGGTTACTTCATTCTGGTAACATAATTGGTCTGCAGGCATTACACCCACATTACTTCAAGGGATGGAAATAAATTTATAAAATGCTGTGTAAAGCCTGAAATGGCCTCCTTTAAGTTTAATCTTCCCCTTAATGCTGCAGAGTCTATAAAATATGCATTAATTCAAGTTTTTAATAGCTTTTATTAATCCATCTTTCCTTTGTAAAGGAGATGATATCTAATATATGTGGTCCCTCTCTTTATGCTTTCAACTTCATGATAAATCTAATTATCTCACCTTGTTTTAGAGTTACTTTTAGCAATGTTTGGTTGTCTGGAGCGTGCAAAGCTATAAATATCTCCTGCTCTGCTGATATCCTTAGACCCAAGCAGTCAATACAAAGGTATATGGTATAGATGCACCTTAGATCAACTGAATGATTATTAATGCCTTTCCACAGAAGCAGAAAGAAAATGGCTCATAAAACTTTAACACATTGGTGAAAGAATCATTGCTGTGTGATGTACACCAATTAATATGTTTGTATTGACTATGTGCTTTTCCTTTAAGTGTGTGCTTTCAGTAATATCCCTCAGCTTGCTGCTTTCTTAATGAACCTTCTATATTATATGGGAAAACAACACAATAAAAGAAATTACATGTGTAGAACAAGGCTATCGCTGGCTTCAACTATTCAATCACAAAATAATATTAAAAACTAATCATGGGATGTTGCTTCAACACCTAAAAGTATAATAACTGCAGTCATGCTTAATAATTGACATAAACTACATAAAAGCCAGAGTATGGCTGGGACCAAAGAGAGCAAATATAAACTTCTCCTCTTTGTACTACATGGATGTTTGTAGGCTTCCAGTAGCTTTCTGGGGAAAGGGGGAAAAAAATGAAGGGAAGGGTCCTACTTGTTTCTGTAGGTCTTATGGATTTGTGGATTTTTATCTGGAACAATGTATTTTCAGTCAGCCCCTCTGTCCTGGGCTTTCATAACGACAGCGGGACAGAAGAGTTGAAAGATTTTGTTTTCACTGACATTTCTAAATACCCTTGAAGTGTATCAAATTCTTATTTTTTTCCTTTAACTTCATCATTACAAAATATTAAAAAACACCTGTCTTGAGAATAACTGGTTAATATTTTTAAATGAAAATGTAACATTACCATGGAACTTACTTCCACTCACGAAGTACTTGTATAGATTCCATAAAAGGTGAAATATTTATACTCTGATGGGATTTTGTATCTTTTGATTCACCAAAATCCAGCTGAATCAACAACGTTGATTCCCTTTGTTTTCTAGGAGAGAAGGACCAGGCAACCAACTGGAAAAAGTGAGGGCAGGGTGACAGAAAACTCAGTGCTTACAGGCACCTGTAGATGAAAGCAGGGTTTGTGCCAATGAGATTAAAAACTGATTTAAGGGAAATGTAGGACAACAGATGAGGTCATCCTAAACTTGCTCACTCCTTTGCCCGTGGCCCTTTTCCCCCCAGCCTGGGTGCCCGTGTAAGTGCTCTGTGCTGCCTGTTGCCCACAGAGAGTCAGAGCTGAAAGGCAGTCCCTGCACGGCACCTGGAGCTCGCCGTGTGAGGATGAGCAGCACTGATTTTTTTTGTCCAGGACCTGTGCATCATTAGCTGAGCCACGTTTGCAGATAGGGCAAAGCAACAGCAAGCGCTGCTCCAGGAGGCTCTGAGGGATGATAGCCTTACCCATGAATTCCAGCACTGAATGGGAACACTTTGAGGCTCTGCGGAGCTGATGAAGGGCTGAAAGCCTCTGTGATGGCGAGACCAGTAGATGGTGGTGTTTTGCCAGTCTCAGCCGGTGGGTTATGGGCTGTGTCACAAATCTTGGGAACAGTACTGGGTTTGTGACAGAGCAGCCAGAAATGGGCAATCAAACAATGATTCTATCTGTTAGCAGCCTTCTTGAAGGTTTCCTGCATTGCTGCACCTGAGTTAACCAGTTTATGTGTGTTTACTGGGGTTTTTTCATTCAGATACATTATGAGTGAATGAAAACATTGGCTTCATGGCATCGATATGGTGATGGGCTTGCCAATGAGCTGAAAAGACTTTGTGTCAGCAAGTTTTGGTAGATGTTACCTTTCCTGTGAAACAACATTTCTCATCATTTACCTTTTCTGGTAGAACCCTGAGTCACTTGCTGCTTAGCAGTTCTGAAACTAATGCTTCAGACCAGCATCATAATGATGCTTCAGACCAGTTTTCTGTAACATTACGTTGCAGTACCTCCAGAAGTAAGGTGTGAATGTGAAACTAGGCATTGTTACCATCTTAAGATCAGTACAGTCCAGCAGATGCATGCTTTGTAGGTGCCAGGGAAGAATTTTCATCCTTCTTGAGTCCAGAAATGTGAGTTCTTGATTGTAGCTCTCAACTGATTTTACCCCAGATAATTGTCAGAATCAGAAATATGAAACCTGAAATGTGAAAACCCAAACAGGAGTCTAAGATAGCCAACGAAGATAGGAAGGATGTGTTATTGTAGTCTGCTATTCAGTGGGCTTCAGTTCATGTCTTTGCTAATCCAAATAATATTTCTGTAACTGAACAAATCAATTTTGTCTGCAAACCCCCTTTGCTAAATTAGAATGAAATTTTAAGCTCACAGGAGAAAATCTGAAGTAGGTTAACTTGGCTATTATTCAGAAAGACTGGTAGCAAGGAAGGAGAATTTACAAACTATTGCAGGGAATTGAGAGTAGAGGTACTAATGAGGGAGGCAGTGCCCACCAAGCAGGAGATGAGGATGGCAGGTCCCTTCCTGCACTTCATCTCACCAGTGAGGTACCAGCAATGCAGGGCTGAGTCACTGGCATCATATTTGCCTTTCTGCTGTTAGTGCCAGGGGAAATGACAGCCTGTGGTCCCTGGAATCACCCTGTGGACGGGAGATGGAATTGAGCATTAAACAAGACGGTGGGATGGGGAAAGAGGAGAGGAGAGGTAGGCTGCTTTCACGTAATACCTTTGGCAGTAGAAAACAAGGAGAATGAGTAGGAAGATCTTACATTAAAAAAAAAAAAAAAACCCTGATATGCTTTCCAAATACCCAACACAGGAGTATTTCCAGGAAACAGGAAGCCAGCAGAGAAGACCTTTATTGCTTTCTTATTACCTTTTTTTCTTGTTATCACTCAAGTGTTTGAAATCCCAGAGCATGTTGTTCCTAAACTCTCATTAATAAGCCACACTATAAATATGAGCATGTTGTTTTATAAATACTGCTTTTCTAAATTCCCTTTGGGCAATAAATATGGAAATCAACTCACTGGAAATTATCAGAATTAAGAAGTTGTAATGTAGTATCAGTGTCTGTCTCCTGAGCTACCATTTTTCAATTTTCATCCATTATTCTGTCTCCATCCCACTGGCTAAGCCAAGAGAAGGGTGCATTGTCAGCGACACTTCTGCTGAGAAGTAAAGTTGTCTCACTCCCAGTGATGCTAATGGCAGCCAAATGTTTTGCTCACATAAAGCTAGGAAAAACCCATTCCTGGTGGGTCTGAATGCATTGCAAGGCAACATCCTGTGCAGGGCCTGGCTGGGGGCTGGGGTTATTGTCCCTGATACCTGTTGGCATGCAATAGAGTGATGTTTGCCCAGCATTAGTATGATCTAGTCAGTTTATTTTAGCAATGTGGTCCGCAGGAGAGTAGGAGCCAAATACCAGCTTGGCTTCTAAGGCCACTACTTTAAAAAGTTTTAAATTGATTGAGCAGATTGCTCATGTAAAAAGTCCAACCCTACAACCAAGGCAGCATATTCACTCACCATAATTACTCATAATTAATCACTAACCATAGTTACCAAGGCCAGAGTTTGGTGACATTTTTCAAAGTTAATTTATTTCCATTGACAACAGTGCACAAAGAAAGCGACTGTGGGACACTTGTATTTGCAATCCATGTTAAGAAATAGAGAGCAGATGATACCCAATCAAACAGTTGGATTTAATAGGTGAAGTTTTGCAGGGACTACGAATGGTCTGTTTCAGTTGTGAAACATGTCTCCACCATGCAACCTCGACAGAATAGTTAGGTCAGTCTGTTTGAATCTCTGAACACCTGAATTTTCTTTCCAAAATACAGCTAGTGAAATCGTGCCCAGTCTGTCACTTTTCTTTATTACAGCTGTGTTTCCTGCTGGCATAGATGGTGCAGAGCTGACTCGAGCACGAGTTAAGAGTGACACCAAGTGGTTAAGCATTGTATTTCGAGGCAATTTTCTCAAAGTATCTTTCTGGTTTATCTTTGATTTTGAAACACCACTCTTGGGGTTTTTTCTTCTAAACAGTCCTGATTATGTCACCGAATCTTTTTTCTTTTAATAAACAGGCACAGGTTCTCACTTGTTTTATAAGCAAACATCATCCTCAAATTTATGCTCCAATTCTTTCTGTGCACATAATGCAATTTACATAAAATTTTCTCCAGAATAAGGCAGTTTCTGGGTCTTAATGAGGTATGTGTTGAGAAACGTGGAACTGTTTTCAAAGAGGAATAGGAAAGCAGCAACTGCACTATAATTATTTGACTGTAGAACAGTAAAAAGAATGAGCAGCAAAGTGTGCTTCTGGGTAAGGAATCTTCAGGGCAGTCATGCTAGAATAATGCACATTTCTTTCTCCCACACTTCCTTTCAAATGGTAGATATCTAGTGGCAAGCTGTGCCCCTGTTTTCCGCCTCAGCAGAGCTCTGTGAAGGACAGGTGTGAGGTAGCCCACTTACAACCCTACTGAGAAAACCAAAATTGACAGAACTCTTGAATTAGAGCCTACTGCCAGAAAGCTCTTTAAATGATGGCCTCGTTCATATAATCAGCAAAATAACAGCTCTGATGAGAGTTATCCCCTCCCTTATCAAAATGTGATTCTTTATATCTTCGCAAGCAGCCATTTTCTGGAATTAGGTAATCACTGTTCTTGCAGAAAGAAACTATCTGCTTCTGAGGTATTCCTTTTTGTGGCGAGTAGAAAGACTAAGTCAAAGCAGATTTTCTTACCAAGTAACCTGATTATCCTAGCCAAAGCTTACAGTGCACAGAAGTCCAGTACTTTCATTTCTATGGTCAAAAACACAAAGGAAAGGGAATCAGTGTTGAGGAGCACCTGGGCAAATGACAGACAGAAAAAGCCTGAAGCCTACCTGGAAGAGAAGCCCAACAAAGGGAGCACTGGACGGAACAAGAGTGATACTGCAGAATGAATATTAGTTGGAACAGCAGTCTTTGGAAAGTCTCTGAGTTAATGGCCAGTCCTGCTACCCACATGGAAAATAGTAGTTTTGGAGCTGCTTGCATTAAAAGTGATGGCAAAGACAGACCAATTAAAGGCCTGTGGACAAAAAATAATTATTTAGGTCAATCTTCTATGCTTTTGAAAAATGTAACCAAAAAAAGAAAAAAAAAAGGCAGCTATTTTAACTGCAGACACGAAATTGTTTCCATAAGTGAATTTTGGGATAAGTAGTAAGCTCTCTGCTGTTCATGTAAGACAAGTGTTTTTGTGCCACTGAGTTGGAAGGTGACAATGTTTTTAGATGGTGCCCTTGTGATCTCAGTAATTATCACATCCCTTGCCAGGGTAACAAACTAGCAGAGTAAAATACAGTTTGCTGGTAGAGTTGTGAGAATTCAAGTAATTCAACTGCTGCTTGATGTGTCAGGATGGAGTGAGAAAAAACTGCAAGGGATCCCACTGTGTTTTGTGGAAATGTCAGAGCAGGATCACCATAAAGGGAATAGCCACAGTAATGTCTCCTATTGATGTTCTAGTTGATTTCAAAATTTTTACATAATTTTTTTTTGAGTTTCAGTAAATTCTGCATTTCGACAGTGCTGTTATATTTTTGTTTCTTGTCAATCAGAATCTGCTGATAGTGAGTTCTTCAATTTTGCAGTTAAAAAAATAGCACTTTTCATTCCATGTACGTGTTTTATACAGAAGTTGTAAAGCTCTTCATTAATTCCTCTGTGTGCCTATTAACTGGCATTTCTTTGGCAACCTCTTCTTCACGTGTTTCATTCTTCCACTTAATGGCTCGACAACAATTATCTTTGTGTGATATCAATATCAGTCAGATTTTGTAAGACACAAGATAAAGTTTGTTGGTAATAGTTGACTTCGTTATTTTTTTTAGTTATAACTGGGTTTGTACCTGGGGGTTTTAGACATTTTGAGTTTCAAATGAAAAGTAAAAATTCTGGGTGCAAGGCATTTGTCTCAGGGGACTGGTGTAGGTGTGAAGTGCCACTAAAAGCCAATACCCAGCCATTTCTGGCCATGCCTCTCAGTGCTCACCATTCAGGAATGTGGCAGCTGTTTTAGTGCCAGAATTGTCTGCTTTCCCTAGAAATCTGATATTCCCTCGCTATGAATTGAAAGTTACCTAATAAGAAAAACTGCAAAAAGGACTGCTTATGCCATAAAAGGAATTCCATATGGCTTCACATTTCCCACATTAAAAATCATTTTGCTACTCTTCATTCATGCTTTAGCAAATTGAGAGTTATGTTGCCATCTTCTTTTGCAAAAGGGCATCAGAAATAGCACAGAGAATAAACAAAATGAAAAAGAAATTATTGTTGTCAATCAGTGGCAAACTAGGATGGTTCCAAATGTTGCATTTGAAATCTGTATCTCACACCTGAGACCAACATGGGAGATTGCATCAGCAGGTGCTTGGAGAGGATGCTGTTTGTCTTCATTTGCAATAGCTTTGTATGGATTTAATTATTAATAAGCCAATTCCTTCAGTGGTTCATGCCTGCAAATATCAAGAGAGTTTCAAGACTTCAAGTAGTAGTCATTGGAAGACAAATACTTAATTTACCTCAGGGTGATTTAAGCGTAGAGCAGCATAAAAATAGCATTTTTCCAAGATGGAGAACCAGGAGGGACAGCATACTTGTGTTTGGCTTGTTCTAATGTAGATTGAAGTCCTACAGGGGAAAAAAATCACCTTCACTCTCAAGATCCAGGCAGGTTTTTTGACATATGAGGCACCATATGGGATATTGCTGAATCGTGGGACTCAATTTAGCTCTTGCTAAAGCTGTTTTATCTAAGAGATGTTTTGAATTGTTTTCATACAGTTTGCAGGAGTTAATAAAATATCATATGAAACAGTCTCTGAATCCATCAAAAGCATTTCGAATCTCTACTGACAAAAAAAAAGCTGAGAACTGTCTAATATTTTCTGGCCTCCCTTGAGGTGCCAATCAAATCAGCTGTAACAAAATGACCATGAGATTTTGCAGTATTATCAGGAACACTTTAGAATTGTCACTTTTCTGGTTTGTTTTTTTTTTTTCCTTTTTTTATTTAATGCAAAACCAATATGTATTTCTGGTAAGCTCTCTGTTGACCCCAGCAAAATGGATATGACGCATGAAAATTCTGGTAATTTTTCTGCCTGGTACTAGAGTAGTGAAGCACCAGACTTTCAAGGAAAACTCAGAAAATCTTTTATGCTTCTTTTGTGCTTTCAAAGGCCGTGGGTAGGACCAATTTTTACAGCAAGAATTGAGTTGATGTGGTCAATGTTAGCTGAAGGTAACTAAGGTGAATTCTTGGCTTTTCTATTTTCTAGGAGCTGAGGAGGGTCCTCTAGGTGCTATTTATATAGTATTGATACAGCTTTTTTCTGAGACTGAGTATTTCCTTTTGTTCTTTGTTCTCTTTATTTTAAATTATTTGTTGAGGTTTTCAAAGGCTTCTATAGTCTTATCTGTTAACGACTCACTACCATAATCTTAACAGATTTGTGTTACAATACAAAAGAAAAACAACCCATCCTCTCTGTACCAATACAATACTCTCACCTCTGTCCCGGGTTAAGTAAACTTTTACAGTTCTTCATAGAAATTCTGTATCTACTATTCAGAAGAGCTTCAAGGGAAATGTCTTAAGGAGCCTAAAAGCAGCTGAGCACAGAGAAATCTGCTGGCAAATGCATATCATCGATATACAAAATAAAACATACATTTGTATCTCTTAATTACATACAGCTGATATATGACATGAGACTAAATTCTCTATTAGTAATTCTCGGTAAAAGTGCAGTTGCCAAAGTGTTTTCTTTAAGAATGCCCTGGGTACTTCAGCTGCATGTGGTATTCACCTCCTCAGGTGTGGGCTTAAACTTCTATCAGCCCTTATTATTGCACATTATTAACTGACAAGTCATAAATGATTATTCATTATATTTCAATGAGGTAACGATGCATGAGGTCTTAGCAAATCATTCAATGAAATCATCATGCCATGCATGTTAACTTTAGAGTAATACCCTATTAACACAGGGCAGAAAGGAAAAGAGTCATTAATGAAGGACTGAAAATTAAAAGTATTAACTCCTTTTTCTGTTAGAATTAACTTGCCCTATATAACACACGAGGAGAACCTAAGCCTTTCCTATTCTAGGGTTTTTACTTCTTATCCACACTAAAAAGTAGAACTAATCAACAATGTTGCCCTCTTTATAAGTAGCTTTGGCATGTTTTCTGCTGCTTCCTAGGTTCTTTACAAGACTTGAAAATCAGTGGTGCCTTTGGGCATGGACCACATTTACTCAAATTTCTTGGGGGAAAGATTAAATTGTTTCTGCAGATTATATTTTTTAAAGAAAATTAGTTTTCCAGATTTTATTTCACCCTTTTTTACATATACCAATTAAGATGTCTTACTATTTTTCACTCTGCTTCTATTTGCCAGGACACCTAACAAAGATTTCATTTGCATTTTTCATAAAAAGAGAGACCAGTTTGGTGATTGGTATAAAGAGAAAATTGAAAGAATTGGTATTTTGATAATTCCTCTATCCCAGAATAGAAGAAGCAGTCTTGTATTTTTTTCATGGCTATGCTCCATTAAGGAAAATCATTGTTCAGTGTCCTCTGAACTCTTCTGTAAATTTATAGAGGAAATGTAAAGGAAAATATTTTGGAAAACCTTGAACCTAGAGAATATTCTTCTCAGCTTTGAAACTGACCTATACTTTCCTAAATGAATTAAATGTAATTATACAGAACTTGCTTGCTCAAATATGGATTTTCATTCTTTCTGTTGGATTTTTGATATTTTAAAAATAAATCCCTTACACTTTCAAATGGCGTCAATTGGCCCAAAATAGCATCAGGTTTATTGCTTTATGTTAAATGTTATATGACTATTTCAAATGAAAATGCATAATGAAATTTGCAGTAATAGGGCTGTCTGTGGTTGAAAAACATTCTGCATTCTGATATATTTTAATGAATATTTTGAAAACCTCAGAGACTAATTTAGATTTTCTCTGACATTTTGTAAATACTTCATTAGAGTTATGTTTCCTTCAGCATTGGCAGGCATTCTTAAACTGAGTTAATGAATAAACATTGCAACAGTCATCTAAAATAATTTCCATCCTTGTCCCTCTAAACCTCTATACATTCAGTAACAACCAGAAAACAAGGCCAGCTCAGGAAAGCTGCTCTGGGGAGAGATTAGGGGCAATCAACTCTGATTTCAGATATCAGAATTAAGAAAAAAATCAGTGAATCTTTACTGCACAACAACATAAAGATCAGCAGGATCCTCTCAGCAAGCAGGAGTGACAACAGGACACCAAACTTGAGGACTTCTAAGCCATGATATTCAAGATAATATCAACCCTCTATTTTTCCCTATGTGGCCCCAACATTTATACTAAAGCAGTGATAAAATCAGAACAATCAAAACTTGTATTGCCTGCAGACTCTCTGCTGCAGCTTCCCTTTGGAAGAATGGACACAGAGCGTGTCCTGTGGCACACAGAAAAAGCAGGAAGTTTTCCTCAGCAGCTGCAGAGGTCACTAGGCCTGCTAATGCTGTGATTTTGGAAGTACATACTTCTAAATGATGGGGGACACAAATGGATTGGAAGATCACAGACTGCCAGGCACTGCACACAATAAAATTAGACAGTAAGGCACTCTAGCAACAGTAGAAAAACAAATCAAAGATGTGATTCAATAAGGAAATATTCATATGAGTTGCAGATGACTTTTTTTGGGGGGCAGGGACAGAAGCAGCAGTGAAGGATGGTTCCTAGGCAACTTCATTTCAAGTCTTAAAAAGCAGATGTGGATTTTTATTCTTCACAAGAATAATGCTTCCATCTCTATTTTTGCTTCCTCTTCCATCTTGCGGGAGTTAAGAAAGGCAAAAAGTTAAAAATTTAAGATGGTTTTGCCTGTTGAAAATGTACCTGTTATTACAATCACACCTAAGTACATAACACTTCTGGGTTTTTATCTGTAGTCAGTATTTTGTATCAAGTGAAGTAAAGCACTTTCAGGATCTTCCTAGCAGTGTCTTGGGTTTAATATTGAGGAGGGAGATAGTTTATGTAATAGCACAGATGACTTTAGGGTCAAGGGAGTAGCCTGGCACTCCTTTTTTTACTGATTTCACTTTGGTTTATTGAATTCTTCTTGAGGTCTATGCAGTTTGTGTTATCTTGCAACTTTACATGCAAGAGACACACCAAGTTTATATAGTGGGGGTTCCCTTGGCACTGTCCCCCCTAGTTCCTAACACAGTTGCTGTGTTAGGAGAAAAGACTGAAAAGACAACTGCTTTTTCCCAGTTTCCAGGAGTGATGGATCATCCCTTGTCACCTTGTTACTTCAGTTCATAGGAAGAGTTAGGATTTCAGCTGCTCAGTTGGAATTTTTCTACACTAACTCATTTGTGTAAAAAAAAGATTTTTTTTTATTTAAGTTGGAGTAGCTATTTAAGATTAATCCTTTATGATGATTCTTACAACACAATAGTAGTGGTTTTTAATCCAGTTCAGAGTCTGAGGTAAAAACAAAGCATTTTAAGTTCTAGAATAAGAGTTTACAAGCGTTATGTACTCAAAAGCTATTCCCTCCTGTGGATGATCTCCTTAGATTCTGTGCCTGATTAGTTATTCAGTGACAAGCTACTATTACTGTTTTTCAGTTTCAAATTGCTTCCAATCCAACCAAAATCCCCATTGCCATTGCAGGGAGAACATAAACATTTACTGTCATTTTTTGACTGCGCAAGTTTTGTGTTAAAATAAACCATTTCCAAAACATCCCATAATCATGGGCCAAATGTCTAATCAGGCATTTTATAACCTCATTTGTTATTTTCTAATAACAAATAGTAGCTACTGTATTATATTCATTCCTTCCAGAGAAGTAAATCCATCTATATATACAGAATCTGCTTTCAGCAACTGCAGTTTGTTGTTTTTGTGATTGATGTTAGCACCACATCAGAGAGGCTTGACACTGGTTTCTGAAATCAGATCAAAACAAATAGCAGGGCTATTTAAAAATGGTGGGGATTTCCTAGTTTAAAAGGGTTTTGACTAGCAATTGAAGAATACCTCTCATAGAAGGTGTTCTGAACAAGATTGTGTTTGAACATCCTGGTGGTTTGGGACTGCCCACATTAGATTTGGGAATTTAATATGCAAGTGGCTGTTGTGTCAGGAATGAACCATGATGGACTCCAGGGCACTGGTGGCGTAATGGGACATGAATTTTCTGTCCTATGTGAAAAGTGCTGATAGAGAAAAGGATTTTTTACTTCAAAGAGACAAAATATCTCCTGATCTTTTGCCAGAACACAAAATGTCATATTGTCAACTAAATTGTGTTATATTTCAAAAAGTTTGTTCTAAACATTTTGTTTCTGTTTAATGATCTACTGTAAAGTTAAAAATGCTATTTTGAACAAATTTGTATTTAAAATGGGAACATTTCTTGTAAAATTCCCTCCTTTGAAATTTTTTGGCAAATTTTCAAATACTTTTAGCTTCCTGAAATGATAATGAGTGACAAATTTCCTGCTCAACAAATAAGATTTTGCCCATCTCATTGCCAAACACTTTGAAACTCACCAGAAAATACAGATAATTGCACTTCCTGCTAGTTCATCTTTATAATTAATTAGGTAGTAAAGATGGGCATAAGTCCCAAATATGAATTAAGGCAGCCTGGGGTTTTTAGCATATTTCAGTACCATGACAGAGACCTCCAGGCTTTCCGGATTTTTTTTTTTTTTGCTTGGTCCACAGTCGAGGGTTAGAAATACCATCTCATTTGTCTAGTAACAAACATGAGATCCTCATGTAATGATGTCACTGGCTATAGGTGCTGGCTTTTGAAAGCTTGGGTGTGTTGTGCTTTCCTCCTGATCTGGCTCTGACAATTGCCATGATAAGTTATCCAAACAAATATTTTGTGCAACTATCTGGTACAGTTACCTGCTTTCTACAAAGGAGCAGCCACATGGAACTTGCAATCAGATCAGCTCCTTCCACTCCCCATCTGTATGAGAAGTGGAAGCTTTGGGGTGACTGGGTGCTCTACAGAAAGCTGATGTTCCTATCTGAGCATACTCATGCAGAGAAACTGAAAGGATGGGCCTTGACCAGGGAAGGTTTTTAAAACTACAGTTCAGAACTCTTCAGAAGACAGTTTTGCACTCCCTTGGGTTGGTGGGTGACAGAAGAGAGCACAGGGAATAATTCCTGTCCCTGGGCTTTAGCACTTGGTTAGCCAGCTGCAGCAGCACAGTTGGGTTTTCCATGACAGAGGGCAACCGCATATTTTTGATCTGGCTTTTGTTAACACTGTGAAAAAAACAAAAGCTGAGGTTCCCATGAGGAAGTGCCACACGTGTGAGTGCTGTGAGCCACAGTCAGAACAAAATAACTCTTGCCTCCATGTAAGAATGGCTGCTCTCAGAAAATTCAGATTCAAGTTTAGTGAATATGGAGAAACTTCAATTCATAACTACTTCATGTCACAGTATCATAAGAAAGCTTTTTCGACATATCTATCCCACAACCTGCATGTCCCTTTCACTGTTTCATTTCCAATAAAGGAGGAAGGACTGACATGATAAAAAAGAACTTCATTTATTACAGGGACACTCAGAAATATGAACTAGGCTGAAAGTTCCAAAGGCACTGGCTAAAAGCACATGTGGATCTAGTGTGTACCTTAAACCAGACACATCCATCCAACCAGGCTTATGTACACAGGAGTCCTTCTCTTTTTGGCTACATCCATGGGAAGGACCAATTCCAGCCTGTGTTTCAGTGGCTGCTCTCCAGGTGAGGCAGAAATCCTGTGGGAAGGATTTCTGACTGTGTTGAACGCTGTAAAGTGGCAAACTCTGGTTTCCAAACAGTTTTGAAAGTTTATTGCTACAGGTTTTAATGAGACCTGACAGAAGCAGATGACAGGTGCATTTGGTTCACTCATTCTGTTACACTGCTAAACATCTTCTCCTTCCCATGTGCCCTTGTGGGGTGAGAGAAATGCTCTTGTGACATCCTGCTGCCTTTCAAAAATGAGAGAGGGATCTGTTTAGAAAAGTGGGATCACAGCAGGGGAGGACTGGATTTAATTTAAAAATGTGGCATAGGTCAAATCTTAAATTCTAAAGCACAGTCCTGAACCACTGTATTAAATAGAAGTTAAGTAAGAAAACAAGACAAGTAAACACTCTGTAAAAGACTGTTATTTTTATGAGATGCAATTAATTGCTTTTAGCTCTCTGGCAAGCTGAAGAAAATAGTTGCCTCCAAAACTGATGACGTTTCTTCCTTTTCCATGAAGATATCAGAGAGAATTGTAACCTGAAGGCAGTGTTACCATGTGAGCTGTGTTATCTCTGTAGCAGGATGCAATATTGCTGATAAAGTGAAACTTCCCTGAGACAGTTCTGATTTGTAAAGAGATTTTAAAAATGTTCAAGACATGAATAAATAGTTGGATGTATCAGAGCTGGAGTAATGGAAAAGGGAGTTTGGCTGGAGTGTTCTGTATGTACAAACAGCATTTCTCTTTTCTCTTGTTGAGAAGGAAACTGTAGAAGTGAGTAATTACATCTGTGTGCTTGGTATTGTTCATAAAAGCTCCTAATAAATTAAACATCTCTTATGACTTAAGTTTTCTTCCATTAGACCAATTTATCAGGAGAGTAGTGGAAGTACTTTTTCCTCAACAACACATTTTATTTCATTTATTAAGACACATCTATATTAAAGACTGAGCCTGTTTTAAGCATTTCAGATGGACTTTAGTAATGGATTTGCTGACTTTTTCCCAAGCCATTTCAGGAGGTCTGTTTTTCTCCCGGGAAAAGTTATTACTTCCCTCTAAAATCTGCAGGAATGCAGATGCTGTCAGTACAAAAACCAAAGCCTGAACAAGCTTGGATGCATGTAATTGGATGTTCCCCAAGGCCTCTCATATTTTTTGCACAGTTAATCATCAGGTAGAGTTTGTTAGAAGGCCCTTGGGCATCTGTAGATGCTGATTTTATGCCCTAAATAAATGGGATCAGAGCAGTATAAAAAAAAAAAAAAAAAAAAAAAAAAAAACAACCCCCCAAAAAAAAAAAAAAAAAAAGACATCCCCCAACAAAATTAAAATCACTACCAATATATTTAGCCACTTTACATGCATCCATGCTTCATGAATAGGCTCTGTTATCCAATACCACCAGTGCTATTCTGTCTCCAGAGCTGTGCTCTTTTGAGGATGCTGCTCTGAATTTCTAAAATGCTGTTTGGCACATATCAACTTTATTGATGTCTGGCTGATGCCTTCCCATGCAAAGAAATACACCTTGAATGGGATTTGTTCTGCTCTAGTGTTAAGAAAAGGAGACATAGCTTAGATGATTCATGATTCATTCTCTTTCTTCATTTGACTGCACTAGTAAACCAACAGTAAAAAACATATATCTATAAAAACTGTAACCTTCATGTCCCCTGCAAATTTTTAAGCTCTCCTAGGACATATTTCTGTGTATCCTTAATTGCAGTTGTAAGTAGGCAAATCAGCCTGTCAGCAAGACACAAAACAACTATCCCAAACTTCAACACTGAGTTTGATACCTTGGAGACAGGACCACCGTCTGAGAATTTACAAAAGGTTAGTGAGAAATAAGGGCCAATATTCCACTGAGAAAGGTTACAAGATGGGCAGAAACAACAGGGAAGCATTTTGCCTCTGTGAGAGGCAACAGGGAGCTGAGGATTTTAAAGAGAACTCACAGATAAGGTACTAAGAGGGGTGAACCTTTATTTATTTGTGAATTTATCTTCATACAAAAAGCTGAGTATTTTAAAACATATTCCCCCAATAGCCTGGATGTGAAATGATATAATCAGGCAAAGAAGAGTGGAATATTAGAAGCCAGACTAAATAAATCTGCAATGATTTTATAGCAAAGGATTCCAAATTAGTCTCCAAAATATCTAAGTTGCAGAAGAATAATAAAATAAAATTTAAAAACTGTTCAATGTAAAAGCTTCTGATAGCATTCTTAATCACACAGCTGCACTATTTAAAAACAATTCTGTAAGAAACTGGGGTGTTTTTTACATGATTGGAATATTCATAAATAGAGTGAGTAGTACAACCAAATCTTTTCTAAATGAGATCCTTCTAGACTTACAATGGATGTCTATCTCAATGGAAGTTGCCATGGTTACAGCCCAATTCTGCAGGGAGCACACTTTCATCACAAATTGTTACACATTTATATACAAATAGTTTGGGCACATTTTTCCAGCTTCTTTTTGAATGGCAGCTACAAGGACAGCCTTGAAGGAAAAATTCATATTTGTGCCTGGGCAAAGTGATGGTCCAGCTGCACTGGGAATCATCAGATAAGTCAGACTGGGGTGGACCTCAAGATGTCTCTAATGACAGCTCCTGTTGAAAGCAGAGTCAGTTTTTGGATAAGACCACATTACCTGGGGCTGTACCCAGATATATTTTGGAAAACTCCAAGGTTGGAAGTAACAGAGCTTTTCCTGGGCCACAAACTTGTGTGCAAGAGATGGCAATGTTCCTTGGCAACCTCTCCCTCCTTCCTTTCTGTGGCTGGGGTAGTAGAAAGCACTCCTGTACAATCTCTCTGATGAGAAAGACCTCACTGACTTTATTCAGTCAGCTTTGCTCTCTGGGCTGCAATGAGCCTCCCTTCTCACATTCCTGCTCACACTGCAGGTACAAACAGCTCACTCTGGTCTCCTTTCCTGGAGTGGTGTTCAAAGGAAATTTCAAAAGCATCCTTGTGAAAAGACAAATGTTTGCTGAGTGCTCAGGCATCCTGCTGAGGAGGTGTTATCAAAACAAGTTTTTTTCTTTATTGTTCTGCTGCATTATATTACTCTGGTTGCATCAGTGTGCCACACTTACTGAACAGAGTGGTAGCTCTTGTACAGCCTCGTGTCACAAAGTGCCTGGAGATCAGAGGTCATCTTGCTTTTCAGTGTGGGTTCTGGATGATTTGTCAATGTTTGAAGTAAAATTCCCCTTCTGAACACCCATCTATCTAGTTTTATTAAACAGCCTCCATTCTTGCCAGTGTCTGGACAAGTCTTTTTGAATAGGTTCACATGAAAGTCCTGAGGATTAGTTTGGGTGAAGGCTTTGTGCTATAATTTGAGGGTCAAATAGAAAATTTCCCATAATTCTACTTTAGAATACCAAGAAGTTGCAAACAAGGTAAAGAAAAAAAAAAAGGAAAAGGTAGGATATCTTTGTCTAGGAAGTATTAAGCTGACAACTCTTACATATTTCTATTAACTGATTTGCAATACTGTGGAAAGATACTTTGTTTGACTTCTGCTCCATGAATTCCACCACCAGCAAGCCACAAGGAATAGAGTCACTCAGTAAGTTCTCATTATGCATATCTGGAATGGACTGACTCCAGGCAGCCAGAGAACAGGTTTGTTGGGTTGGTTTTTTCGAAATATGGAAAGTGTGAGGGGGATCTCTGGTGCTGTAGAGAGTACAGAGTGGCAACATTGATTGGAGTGGAGGAGTGTTCTTATGAAAGAGTAATACAAGGTTATTGCATTTACAAATTACCTGATGGTCTGCCAGTTGCTCAGTGCCGTCTTACTGGAATCAAGCCACTAATCCTCTTCTTCATTCACCCTTCTGTGATGTCTTTAACTCCTGTAATGGACTTCTCCATTTCTGTAGGCTCAGACATAGTTGATTTGAATATTACTTCTGATACAACTCTGCAACTCTGAGAAAGAGGAAGGACAAATTTTTTCAATAGCTGATAAATTCTAAAATAAATCAGCCTTTAATTTGGCTCAAGGCTTCTTGGCATGGTTTAGGAGACAAGACACAATCTTTTTTCTTCTTTTTCCTTTACTGGTCCCTGATAAGTAACATAAATTAGAAAAACCTGCACGAAGTGTGGACTCTCCTCTGAATCTGAAATAAGTTTTCAACATATGATGGTTTTAATTTTCAACATATTGATGGTTTAATTGCAAGTACATTGCAGAGGCAAGAAGAAAATTGACATTTTCCAAACATGCTGACATAATAGAAATCAGGCCCATGTGCTGTCTCTGTCTACTACTAAATATCCCTGTTGAAATTTCTGCCTATTTATAAATATGTCTACATCCAAACACTTGAGCATTTAATGCAAATTTGTCTCACATAACTGCTATGAGGAACCCTAATCTTAGGAAAGCCCTTGGCATCCATTTTGTCTCTGTTTAAGTTTGTTTTTTGTTCCTTTCTAGGGTTTATTTAAATAATTTTTGAAACATTACAAACTAAGGCTTCTTATCACTTACCCCAACTCCAGCAAAATCCTTCACTGTGTGAAACTTTGTTATCTATGTGTCTGCACAGCATGCACAGCTCTTTCCTCATGTTCATCCAAAAAGAAACATTGACTTTGTTGTTTGCTATGAGGGCTTTTCAAAATATGCTCTGGTCAGCTCTTCAAGTGATAATTTCAAAATAAAACTCCAAGCTTATTTAATGATCTCTCTGATTAAACTATTGTTAATTGGCTCTGGTTCCTCAATTTTAACATCTTGCAGAATCTTCCAGTAGGACAGAGAGTATTTTACTGGAGTTATTTTCTTTATCATTCAGCAACTAAAAAATCTAATCACTACTAAAAATCTTCTGGGCTTTTATTAAGTTAGGTCTGATTTATGTAATTTGCCCTAAAGTTCATTAAAGACTTCATTAATTTTTCACCAATCTGTAACAGTCTTATTACTGCTGTTTTTATTAGCTGAGATAAAATTAACTAGGTTTGACTTTTTAAATTTGGGGGCAAGTCATTTACCTGCCCTATCACCACTTTCATAATAATTACATTTTGCTTTGTCAGATGTGAAATGGTTCTCTTCTTATCCATCAGTTCCAGTGGTTATTAGGATCCCATATTTCAGACCAATTGCTTCTACTGACACTTTGATCCCAGCAGTTTATGTTCTCATCAGCTGACTGAATTCTTGGTCTTTCCCTTTTCCAAAGTAGTCATTGGGTTTGAGATTTCCAATGCGAAAAAGACATGGAACATTTCCATCGCTCTGCAGCTTAACCACAAGCCCTGAAGGGGTTGTGAAATCCACAACCTGGATTTCACTTGTATCTGTCCATCTGCCTTTCCTAGACCTCAGTGGTCCTTCCTTGGAACAAGGAAATATTAAAACCCTGCAGATGTATGTTTCATGTCAGCCACAACGCAGGGTGTTTTGTAAAACAGGACTTTTTAACTGTTTTCTGCCCTCTGATAAAATTTTTCACTCCCCCATGCACCACCACCTGTGCTACACCAACACTCATTTGCACTTGACTTCAAATATCAGCCAGTGATGTCCATAAAGACTGGCATTCCAGCCCTTGTTGGAATGCTGGACCCATTAATGGCCTGGCAGATCAGCTGGACCATTCTGTTATATGGAACAGTGCCCACCAAATCCAGTAGGTGATGACCTATTTTCATTCAATTATCTAAAAATGTCTACAAGAAAAGTATGATGAAAGTATTTTCAAAGGAAAAATGAAGCCAATACCCACTCTCTTTTTCCTCCACAATTAACACTCAGTAGTAATTTCCTCTAAAATGTATCAATACTCATTGGAAAAGAACCGTGATCTTGCAAGAGAAACCCTGCTTTATTCAGAATTACTGCTATATATTTCAGATTCTCTTCCTTGGCCACTTTCCCTTTACACTTTGACTTGATAGAGTAAAATGGCTTTGTGAAAGGTACCAGTGTCACTTGCATGATAACCCTCAGCCTTCTGCTACCACAATATTTGGAGTCTTTTGTGCCAAAGGAATGTTTCAAGGCGCAGAGCAGAGCAAAGCACTTGGTAGGCACAGGGAATGTTTGAGACGTTCAAGTGAACTCTGTCACAGTCACAGTGACCTGATAAATATGTGTGTTCTCTCTAATACCTCAGTGGTTTTAATCCCTACCTTTGTGAGGATTTTGATCAAGTCTCCATTTGAAGGACTTCTGGAAGGTCCAGCTGGCTCTGGTTCACACAGTGATTTTAAAGCTGTGTCACTTGTATGCTTTTACTAAAGAGAAGGCATGCAGAGAGGCTACGAATGAGCCTCTGCACACATTTGAAACTCTGCTTGGAAGCAGGAATGTGTTGACATTCCACTGAGAGTTTATTCAGAGATATATCCCTTAAAATTTATTTAATAGCAAAAGAGTGAACACATCTCAATTACCAATACTTCTGACTTTTCCCTCTCAAAAGTTGAGAAAAATTGTGAATACAGTTTATTTGTAACTCTCATGATTGTTACAAATAGCACTCTCCTTCTGCACAACATTTTGGGTCTGAAGACTTGGAAAAGTCTGTGCCAGAAAGGGAAAGAGAATCACTATCCTTCTGATCACAGTCTCTGGAGATCCTATCCTCCAAAATGCACACTCTTCTAGTAATAATTCCCCACACATGAATTAGACTTCATTTAACATCTAAATTAAAATATCTTGTTCTATTTAGGGTTCTTGGTTAATCTTTTTTAAGCTATTGTTCCAATTTTCAGGTTTTCTCTAAATTAGCAATATATCTTCCTCAGATTTCTCCTAAGAGGAAAGCCCTGCATCTGCACCCAGCAGCATTAACTCCAATGGGAACAGGAGCTTGCTCACACAGAATTCACAGCTTTCATGACAAAGATTTAACCTTCTGATAGTGCTCATGTCAGATTAATTAACCTGCCTGCAAGGAAATTGCAGAATTAGGATTTCTTATTGTATAATTCAAAGTTTGAATTCATAAAGACCAAAAGAAAAAAAAAAAAAAAAACAAAAAGAGAACTAAACAAATTACTTCTGTTTTCTTGGAAGTGGTATTTTCTTTTCTGTTGTTTCATGACTTTCTATAACTCAAAGGTGAAACACTAACATTATTGAGATTAATTCTTCATGTCAAAGAGTGAAAGAATCTGTCAGTCTGCAATGAAAAATAAGCAATTTTAGCTTTACAATGGAAAGGTAATTAAATTCTTCTTGCAAAAATTCAGTTTTAGGAATAACTTTTTGCAATGCCCTTTGAGCCTTATGGAAGTTTGAGGACTGAGCACCCCTAAAATCAGAAATTAAAAGCTTTGTCATGTGCACCATCTTTTGGGATAGAGAATCTTGAGAGCCTGAAGAGTTGGAGAGAGCTGCCTGTGCTTTGTGTTAGATTGCAAAGACATTCCCAAAGCTCAGGACAGACACTAAAGCCACTGAGGAGGAAACATCCCCACCGACTGAGCAGCGCCGTTCTCTGTGCTCTCTCTGATTTATTGCAGCTCTGCATCCTTTCAGCCACTGTGCAGCTGCAGTTGACCTTTTCTCATGGCCATTGCAGGGCCTGTTGCTGCCCTGATGCAGGTGAGGCTCTGTAAGAGCATCCAGCCCTTTCTGATGCCCTTGACATCTGCTGCTTTTCCAAATGCCTCTCAACCTCCAAGGTAGCTGCAACCCAGCATTCTCCTCACAGACTCTTCTGTCACTGGGCTCCTGCCACCCAGACCAGGGAGATTTGTTGCTCTTTGCTTTACCCCCAACTACCCCACCAGTGCTATCTTAATCCACTTCTTCCATCTGTTACTTCTGTACTTGAAAAGCCCTCTGCCCACTCTCTGCCTTCAAAGAGACATTCCTCACTATCACTGTTGTTGAAAATAGAGGCATGCACAAGCTCAATCTGCACTTGTCAGCAAACTGCAGCTTGGTTGTCTCTCTTTCTTATTTTCCTTTTCCACAAGGGGGTATTATGCAGGTGGACATTTGAGAGTGACCTGAGCAAATCTCTGTTGAAGACTTTTCTATGTCCTGCATTAATCTCTCATTCCAGCCTTACACTTATCTTCCACACAGAATGACCATCCACAAAATTGCTTGCTCATTTCAGTCAGGCACACCCACATACAGACAAGAAGTCCTTTAGGGAATATCAAAAATATACAGATATATTAAGATATAAGATATATTAAGTGTGGTCTGTATTGGGAGCAGCTCTATGATATTCACGCTAGCTGCTGGCTCAAGAGTACAGGTTCTTTTCCAATGAACACTTCATCCTCATGAAAGTTTTGCTTGGGGTTCTTCAGTAGCCTTATGAATATTTTAAAGTGTCTTCTACCAGCTGTACTCTTGTTCCATATAATTTCCCCTATGATCAGTTCTCAGTTTGGTAAATATCTTGCTCAGAACAACCATGCACTCTGTATTTCAGAGAAGAACAGCAAGGGAACACAGATCTGTCCTGTGCACGTGTAGGCTTTTCTCTGTGCTTTCTACCTTGCCTAAGGTCTGAACTTGTTTTGTGGTGGGTTGTAAGAGCAGAATAGCACAAGGCTTCCTGTGGTGTGAATTTCGAAAGAATTAGCTACTCCCTGGTGAATGTCAATGTGTGGCAATATTTTATATATTCCATTAAGCAAAGGTGCTGTATGCTGGCTTTTTACTTTGCACTAGAATTCTGTCTCACTCAGCTACAGTCAGTTCTCATTGTCTATAACAGTAGTTGTCTCTAACATGTCTTGTCATTCTCTGGAGAATCTTACAAGTTGGTTACAATATACAGCACTCAAAAGAGACAGTCAAAAAATAGATTCTCACAGGAATCTTCTCGACCACCAAGGAGAAATATTTTCTCTAGGACAGACTTACCAAATATACAAAACAAGGCACAGCAGTAAGCATAATGATTTTCCAACAATATAAAAAGGAAAAATAATGTGGTACTGAAGTTGTTACTCTTGAACTCATTTTTTCCAGATGAATCCTTGAGAATTTTTATGCATTCCTGTAAAGGTAATAAATTACATCATGTTGTCATTAGACTAATTTTTAATGTAGAAACAAAGTATTTGAGAATTAAAATCAATAAAAAATTGGTGAAGCCTCCATTTGAATTTAATTTCAGTGCAGTGACACATTCATTGTCTGACCCTCAGAAGTGGTTGTTTTGTTACTGTTTGTGTCCTATGCACTTCTGTTTTTCCATCCACTTTTTGTACATTTAGACACATTTTTAGCTGTGAAAGCACACAATTTCATTTAATGTGTAGGCAGAAAATAAGCTTACATATTTTGCCAGATCCACATAGAAACAGCAGCAGTAAGATCTTTTATTAAATAAGGTGAAAGATAGAGGGAGCCTTCAGGCCAGGAGTAGAGGTGGCTGTGTATTCAATGTTACTTTCAATTAAAACACTGTCAGTTGTAACTTGTAAATAAAACACCTGTAACTTGTCACTAATCCTGGATTGGTCATTAATTCTCTTAGATTTTGATTAACCTGCTCCCTATTTATTTTATGTATATATATATATTTGTATACGTATTCAATTATACACATATTCATGGCTTATAATTCAGAAATAAGTAATTAGCCAGGAATTCTTCATTATTAAAATGAACATTTTGTTAATGTTTTCTAACTCATTATTTCAGTCCATAACAATATAGCTAAAAGGCTAGAACTAGCATTTTAAAACAGTTTTATGTCTGGAGGGATTTTTCAGTGGGTGATTTTTAGTCTTTCTGTAAGGTGTTAAATCTGGGAGACGGGCAGAAGGTTTTGTTGCTCTTAGTGTCTGGAGAGGCAGAGTTAATGTCTCCCACTGCCAGCTCAGTGCATCCCTTTCCACTGGGAGTGGCAGAGACAAAATGCTTCCATTTCTGTACAGTGCTCAGACAGCAGTGAGATAAGGGGTTTGACAGAGAGGGGCTGCTCCCCAGCCTCTGACAGCCAGTAAAACCCCCGGGGTCTGGTGGTTCCAGGTTACTAATTTATGACAGGGATGCTGAGGGAAGGCAGCTGGGCAAGATCAGAGGTGGGAAAAACATCCCTGCCACATTTTGGAGGACAAACAGGATATGGAGGCCTGATGCTTGTTTGGAAGGAACAGCAAAACTTATTTTCATAGACATTATAATTACAGAGGAGTTGCCAACTGGCCTTGAGGAAGCCTAATGACGATCTGGCAAAGCACTTGGACTGCAGACTGGGAGATAACTGGGAGTAGGGAATAAGTGGGAATCAAGTCTTCTTTTTCTGAGCTCATTCACAACCTGGATTGCGTTTCTTCTCCCACCTTTCCACTGCCTTCTGTGTGTAGAATGGAAAAGATCACTTGAATTTCCTGTAAGAATTACAAATCCTATCTTCATTTTGCAAAGAGTGCCATTCATAAGGCATTTTTGGCGTTGGCTGAATTTTGGGTTGTTTGGTTGGTTTTTTTCATTCTAATTGAAGAGAAACAGCATATCAACATTTTTAGGCCAGCACTCTGCAAAATGCTGAGGTGAATATTTCAACTGCTGTATTTTTTAGCAAGACTGTCATTAAAATACAGGGCAAAAATAGGATACAGTCATTTCTACACATTTTGTGACAGACATTTTAATCCCTAGTGCATAATTTGTTGAACAGCAAGTAAAAGAGTATCTGAGATTTATGAAGGCGTTACAGAAATTTAAAAAAAAAAAAAAAACTTAAGAAAATATAAAAATAAGCAATATTTTGTAATTCTGATATTAATATTTTGAAATTTGGTGCTGTAATCCCTAAGTGGATCCTTAACATTTCCAGAGTAAACCAATGATAAATTCTATGGACAGAACTCAAGATCACAAAATAGTTTTAAGCTAGTGAACTGATGCAATTTGCAAATATTTTGGCGAGTAAGTTGCATATAGACACAGATCTAACTTTATTCAGGTCCTTTAGTCCTGAAATATTTATGCCATAAAGAAACTCATCTGATGAAAAATTTCATCAAAATCTGGTGCATTCCAATTACAGCTTCCCAACTGAGTGTTATTTCTGTAAAGAACTACATCAAAACTCAGGTCTAAACACATCTAATCTAAGTTTAGACCCAGATCTAAATTTCACATTCCTATTCATAGTATGTTCTATCCTTAGTGGATCAACCTCAAATCTGCAAAAAAAAAAATGATATTTTTATGCAAATATTAATTACATATGGTACCCAGTGTTGTTGATGTTGAGAACCTTTCTTTAAATTTGAATTTAAAAGTCCAATTTTGAAATTCTGTCCTGTGGTCAAATTGCTTCTCTGTGCAATAATCAATCTGTATTCCTTTTTTGTGTTATAAATCATGACTTTCAAAAGTAATTTTTCCTCAAAATTTATGTAAATCCTTGTGCAGTAAATCCAAATCAACAAGGATTTGGTTAGATTTGCTTTTCAAATATCTCTTCTTTGTTCTTTAAAGCTGAAATGAAAAATATTTCTATTTTCTAGTCTGCCAGAATAATCTGGATTTTGTGTCCTGTAAGAAGGAACCTGTTTCCAACTCTCTCTGAGCATGCAGACAGGAAGAGGTGCAATGCTCAGTGCAAGTTACCAGCTGTGGCAGCTGGAATGTCACAGCAGCTGCAAACTCCTCTGCTCCATCCCCCTTTCCAGCCTGCCTCCCCTGCCAGCCTGGCTTCTCTGTCCCTGTCCTTGCTCAGATCTCACCCGAGTTCATCACCACTTCCAGGCTCCTGCAAGACCTTGAGACCAGAGCACTTCTGCTCCCCTCCACGTTCCCTCTGCTCTTTGTCTCTTGGCTTGTTGTACCCCTGGACAAGGCACATTGAGGCACGGTCACATCGTTATTTAGAGAGGATGTGGCACGGCAGGTGTCTGCCCATCAGCACCAGGGCAAGACACACTCACAGAAAACAGAGCCAAGCTGCTCCAACCCTTTGCTGAAGGTCAAACAAGCAGTTATCCTGGAAAAGTTCCTGGGTCACTTCTGAATTTCAGCATGACACAGAATACATGGCCTTATAGGAAATGCAGCTCGGGATTGGAAATGCAGCTCAGGATTGGAAATACAGCTCCTTGACATTCTGTTGTTGTAAAGCACTGTGGAATTCTGCCAGACGGCTATGAAATAAACTGTAGGTTTCTCTTTTAAAGCAGGCTATGAAAAGTAGAGAAGATTATTCCAGCTATACAGCAGAGCCTGGACTTAAATTAAACAGTGACAAGCTGCCTATATTTCTTAAACTCATCACAATTATTTAACAACATTTGTGCTCTGGTTGGATAAATCATGGAAAGCAATGCTCTGTCACAAAGGTACTCCGTGATTAACATTGAATAACTGCTTTACTAAGCACCTCTTGCTACTCCTGATAACAGAAGTAGCTGCTTACTCTCCATTATACAATTATCAGGCTCTAATCCTTTTATAGACTGTAATCTAGCTTTAGGCCTTTCCCTATTCATAGCTATGCCTTTAACTGAGTTTACTTAGGAGGTGAGTTATGCAGTTGTCAGTAACAAAACTGACAGCCTCATTTTTCTACTTCTCAAACAGCCAGCCATGCAAACAGACATAATATCTGTCAGGATCTTGCTATTTGTCTGTCAGCCCCATATTTTATCTTCATTGTTTGTCTAAAATACCTTCTCTCTCAAAAATAATTTACAGGTTGCTGTGGCTTCCTGAAAGATTGGAGAGTCTGTAAAAATGCTGTCAATGTGGTGTCCAACCACACAAACTGATCAGGCTGTTGTATTAGTCTAGATATATATTTTTTTAAGGAAATTTATTGCCTAAAGCAATTTATCCAGAGTCTAACAGAGTTGCTGATCTGTCTCAATTCCATCCAGAAAAGTGGTGTAAACCAATCAGAGGATGACAGGTACTCCTCCTTTTGAAGCCCATGTTGAACCTGAAAATGGAGATGGAAAATATGATTTTGTCACTGCCTCAGGTTGAAGTAATGAAGAACTAAAAGGCAGTTTCTGGTCTCAATAAACTTTAAAAAGAAATAGTAAGAGGGAACTTTTGTTGTTCTGCAAAGAGGAGAACTGGGCAAACTTAACCTAAAGTCCAGCACAGGCTAGCAGAGATTGCTGTGTTTAGCCTGCTCTGGATGGACAGAGAGCTGCAGCACAGGGGGACATGTTCAAAAAGTGGCCTTTGCAAGAAATTGGGGGGGATTTTTTTTTTTTTAATGAAGATTAGACATGGCATAAGTCACCTTTCAGATGCAGATACCCCAGTGCATCATCAATGGCACTGCCCAGAACTAAGGATGCAGTGAAGAAAATCTTTAACAATTCAGAAGGTGACAGACAGGTGTGATGTGACATACAGAATGAGAGGAAGTAGAGGTGATAATTTTTCCATCTCTCTGAGCAAGGCTGCACTCGTGCAGGTGTGTTTGTCACTAGGAAAGGCATTGCTCTTCTTCAGAGTGGAAAGGTCTTTTAACTTTCCAGCATTGTCATTTCAGCTTGGTACTGCCCAGGTTAAATCACCTGTGTGCCTCAGATGGAAGCTGACAAATAAAACCCAATGAAAGTTTACAAATAAAGCCCAATGAAAGCAGGAGCAGGCCCATATTTCCTAGAAAACACATATATAATAGACAGGAAATCAGTCTCTGATGTTCTCAAATCCTGAAGGGCTCTCTGTTGTTACCTCATGTTGCAGTGAGGCTGGGGGAGAGGATGAGAAGTTCTGTAAAAGGCTGTGTGTCACTGGTGCTGGGATTGTGCCTGAGCAGGGCAGCAGCCAAGGTTTCAGTACAGCACTCAGAGCACTCCATGCCCTGGCGCTAAATAAAGAGCTTGACCCTCCTGCTCATGAAAGAAAAAAACTTCCTGTCAGTGAAAATTTACTTATTGCACTACAGGCTCTGCTCTGCTCAGCAAAAATCATGTTTCAGTCTGCATCAGTTACCAGCAGATGTTTATATTTTTTACTTTTGTGTGTTTCAAAAATACAAAGACAATATTAATTCTAATACTTACTTTCCTGAACAGCACCATAATGCCATACAAGAAACATGCTTTCACCAGTGCTTTATCTTCTCTAAAATTAGTTTCACAATGTTTCATAATTGAGTTCAAAAGCACTTCCAGAAACACAGTACAACTAACACAAAACCTTCATATAATCTCCTGATTTTTTGGAAGTGTGATGGCAAATTTTTTGCAAGTGTGACTCTTAACACTTGGCAGAATAATAATAATATCTGATTTTCAGGACACTTCTAGTCTAAAATGAGAAATCTCAGTTTCTGAAGAGTTCTAGAAACATTTATTTTCTAAAAAAACTGTTAGAAACAACACATTAAAAAGAACTAGTATTTTCTTACAGTGTGTGTATTTCTGAGTGCCAGTGGCAGTTTATGTGGCTAGCCATGAATGGTAATTTATCACAGCAATATGTTCATCACAATATCACCTGCTTTCCCTTTTAATTCCAAGCAGCTTACCCAAGCAAGGAAAATTTACAAATCAAAGATACCAGAAAATTGTTCAAAGCATAATTGCTCCAGACACTGATTTTTCCAAATCTACTTATTCCTATGACTGTAAATAACAATAATAGTAATAGATATAGTGCTCTTGCCATTGAAGTATATTATTTCCTACATAAAGGTCAGCGTATATGAAATATTTTTTCAGAATCAGTACATGAAGTGCTGCTTTAATGAGTCAGAGAGTGGAGAAATATTTTGGTTCATTTTTCTCAAACAATGCCTCAGCTCAAAATCAGCATGCATTTTGTTTAGACAGCTAAAGGGGATTGTCTTCATATGGCTAAAAACAGAATGCAGGCACATACAAAAGCACAAAAATTAAGTTTGTTACCTAGGGTATTCTTTGTCTTTACTTCATGCCATTGAACTATGCAGGCATCCAAGACCACTCAGTGTGATCATTTAGGAGTATTGAATTTCAGTAACTTGCGAGAATCAGAGACAAATATGACCTTCAGAGATACAGGAAATTTGCATAAACCAATAGTTTGTACAATATTTTTTGTGTTACAGAACACCAGCAAGCTGCAGATCTAGATATGTTTTTATTATGTAATGATCAACATTAAAAATTCCATTATCAGAGCTAATAGCTTTGTGGTGGCTAAGGCATGTTCAGAATATGCCGTCTTTATTGTCTGTATTAATGTCATCTTTCCATTTGCTGATAAGACTAAAACCTTCTTTTATTATGAGATTAGGCAGATTTGACTTTGAAGATATACACACACTCTGATGCACATGACATTGTTGGAGGTGCTTTTTCCTCCTCAAGTTTAAAATGTGTTTTTTCCCCAGTAAATTGCCTGTGGTATACAAATTTTTGTTTAAAGCATGTCACTACTTTCTTCTCAGAGGCAAAATTGCTGGGCTTTTTATTTTAATTTCCTTTTGGATAAAACTTTAATCTGTATCTCTTAAAGGCACAAGAAGGTCTGAAGTGGGATTACTGGTGAAAATTCTTCTGGAATGACCTTCTTTCCAGAATAAAATTAAAGTTTGATGATTTTATATGAGAGGAGGCACCCTGCTGCAGCATATCTTCCTCTTGCTGCTTTACACAAGCATATCAAAGTAATATTCCTTTAAATTTGTTTTCTATGTATACACACTTTCAAGACACCCAAAAAGTCAACATCATTTTAAACTCAGTTTTTCAGTGAGAACAAGTACTGCATCATTTTTATTTTGATTTGTCTTGTGTCCAACGCTATTCACCAGCAGATGAACCACAGCCTTTTGTAAGCCAGAGGAAAAAATAAATAGCTCAAATCTTTCATGTTTGAGCAGAAATCCCTGGGAGATCCAGCTGTTCCCCCAGCCCTTCACACAAGAGTTTCAGAGAGGTTCAGTTCTTTTCCTCTCTCTAATTCACTTGCATGAAGCTGTTGCTGGAAATTATGCTCTGTAAATGGCAGCAACAAAGCACAAGGAAGGCATATAATTTTAAAATGCTATTGGCAATTTGAAATTTATTAGAACCCCATTGAAAACTATGACTGAATGTGAAAAGAAAAATAAAGCTGGTGGTAGAAAATTAACATAAACACAATTAAGTCACAATACCACCGGCAGTGGCCTCTGTTGACATAAGAAATATGCTGTCTGGAGGATTTTGCTACATCTTAATATCCTTAGTGGTGGCTGCTAAAATGTCACCTTCTCCCTGAAGCACCAGAAAACTGTCCTTTCTTATCAAGCTCTAATTTAGCAACAGCAATGCACACACACAACTTCTAGGCTTGATTATTGCAATCCATTAGAGCAGCAATGAAGCCATTTGCCTGAGACAGCTCCAGCTGTATCCACCCACTGCCTCAGCAGCCAGAGCTGCCACTTCCCTGCCATCAACTCTGCCCCTATTCCCTGCCCTGGATCCCTGCAGAATCCACACTCCATTTCCAAGCTCTCATCTTCCCAGTGAGAGGGGGCTGCCTAATCAGAGCCATCCCTGGAGCTGGCACTGACTGGAGCCTGTGCTGGCACCAGCTGCTGGGCACTGGGTGAGGATCCTCTCCTGGAGAAGGAGCTGGCCACTCCCTCACAGATGGGGGCTCTCCGGCAGTTTTCCAAGCCAGCTCCTGGATTCTTTGTCTGCCCAAACCACCCACTGAAATGAGGATGATTTGCATGCACTCAGGATGATCAGATTCCCAATCTCTTTCTTCTAGAGAGCAATATTTAGTTAATTAAGATGCTGCAATAGAATTGAGGCCTTTATAGTTATTATCTAAATTATTATTATTATATGTCAATACTTCTATCTGAAAATAGTGTCTTATGATATTAGGGTTCTTAAAAGACTGTGAAAGTGTAGCTTGCCACTGTTACTATACAAACACAGATGCTGTGATCAGAGACTCATGAGACTGAACATGCTGACCATGGACCAAAAGTCTCAGATAATAGGCAGATGTCCAGGCAAGAGCATTGAAACCAAGTAGGAATACAGCACCAATTTCTGTGATATCTTTTCCCAGTTTGCTATAGTCTTCTCCTTATGAACTCCCTGAAGGGATTGCCCCTACTTTTGCACTTAGTAGGCTTTTCTTATATATAATTCTTTTAGTAAATGGTTATGAACAAGTAGCCATTCTCCTTGCCAAACAAACACAGGAGGAGAATAGGTATAAGCATGGAACTACATTAGTATTGTAAAAATAACACTGAAGGGTCTCCTTGTCTGCAACAAGCCAAACAGAGATCAAAACTGCACTTTGTGTTCTTCATGCTGTAGTCTCATACAGGTTTGCTTTCTTAAGGAGAGGAAGCTCTCTGACAATTCTCAAATTCTTTCCTAGGAAAGGACAGCAGTGAATATATTGATCCTGGTCACACACACAGTTCAGCCAGGTCAAAGCCAGAGCAAGAGTCAGGTAAGCATTGCGTACAGACACTCCAAACCCCAATTTATTAGTAACTAAGCAAGAATTTCCATCACAGTTCTATTCCTGGTCTTTATATTACCTACACACAAATATCATCTCTCAATGTATTGCTTAAAGCAGGAATGCAGCACACCTGTACTGGATCACACCAAAAGTGATTTCTCTTCCATCTGTGATACCAAGGGAAGAATGCAGGAATAGGCAGAGTTTATGTATATGTACAGATACTTCCCACTTTTAGAGTTCTCTATTTGGAAATTCAGGCACTAGAAGGGTGCTTCATTCCATTTGCCTTTCTGACTGTCACTGAGCACCAACTTGTATTTTTCACACAACTGTCACAACACCAAGATTTCTGAGTCATAATGTTCAGCTTGGAACTAATCATTCCGCGCATGATTGCTGTGCATCATTTTTAAATTAATTTCTATTCAATTTCACCTGCCATTTTATTTTCCCAGTTTCTCCATCTTATAAGTTTTTTTTGCAATTCTAGCTGTGGTTTTGCAAACTATGAATCTCAGGGCAGGTAGGAAGTATTGTATTGAAAGAGAAAATGGGGGTGGGGGGAACCATAGTAGAAATGCAATACAATGAAAACAATGCGTGTTTCATTGCATTAAATAAATGGAGATCATGCAAGAGCACCAGGGAAAAAAAATCAATGGATTCTGACTGATTTTGAACAGAGAAGACAGTTTATGTAGCATACAAGAGGAGTACATGTAAAACACTGTTTGGTTCGACTTCTTTTTTAAGCATTAGCACAAGTAGTTTAAGCAAGAATCTGGTAAGAAAAAAAACATATTCTAATCACATTATAGGAAGAAATACTGGAAATTTCGTGAATGTTCTGTCCCATTTTACCCATTCCACAGCTACTGAGCTTTAGATTGCTTATCCCCAAGTCTTTGGAAATTCTTCTATTTCTAATTGTTATACTGGTTGTAGAAGAAATAAGCTTTAATATTTTAAACTCAACCTTTTAATATTGTAAACAATTGTAGAATAAGCAAAGGGTATAAAATGGTATCTTTTTCAAGATAATACTGAATTTTTACAGGTAGTAAGCACACTGTAAATAACTCCTTGGAATTGCAGCCATTAAAGGCATCTCCCTATTACAAAGCTTGGACAAACACAGTTCTTGGAATATTGCCTGCTTTTTAGTTCTAGGAATATTGTCTGTGCAACTGGCATTTCTTGGAGCAAAGATTTTGAATCAGTAATCAAGTAGAAATGTTACTGTGACCCCAACCTCCTCAACTACTTACATTTAAGTGCAGATGCTCAAGTGAAACATGAGCTATCTCTCTTCTTCAGTTGGGCAGGAATTATCACACACAAGTAGGTTAAGAGTCTCTTTGCTGTTTTGGCCACATTCTAGGAATTTCTGGGCCAGATCTAGTGCAGCATCCTGGCAAAGTCTTGTGCAATTTATTCCCAAACCATCCTGTATCAAAGCAATAAAAACACAAGGCTAGGCTAGGCTTCAGCTTGAAGGATAAGACTGCAGCTGTGGAAAAACAGCTGTTTCATCAATGTCTTCCTCAGTGGCTGGCACTGAAGGGAAAAGGGTATGTGATGCTGAATGCAGTGACAAGTCACTTGAAAAGAAAGCTGAGAAGTATTAAGTGTTACCACAAGCCACTAGAGAAAATCAAAGTGTATTTTAAAACATGCAGACTTACCTGGTTGGCTGGATTTCCTGCTCAATGCTCTCTAGAGATGCTTGGCCACAAAATTTCCTGGTTCATAATAATACCTGGGGTAATTCCTTAGGTTTGCCACCTATGTTGTTAATCTGAAGCAGTGTTCCTTTAAATCAACAAAATAAGTCAATATCCAGAAGGTTTTCAAGGCTAGAATAAGATGTAGTTGTAAAGCAAACAGAGGAGCAGCACCATGAATGACAGCTTTACTAAAACATTAGGCTTCACCTAAGGCCAAAATCATGTGTAAGTGGAATAAAATTGCCACTAATGATCTTGGTCATTAATGTTTAATTATGCATTTCATTATGTAAAGTTATTGTAAAGGATTTCATTAGTAACAATTAGAGTGCCTCACATCTAATTTATATGCACCTGTTCTTCATTACCATGGTATTGAAATCAATACTGAAAAAATGCTTAGGTACTTTATATTCAACATCATGTGCTGTATATAACTAGGATTACAACAACTTCCATGTTATTAGCTGACAATCAAGTTAACATATACTAAAATATGTTCTCTTTGTTCTAAAATGTGGTCAAATCTTACTGCCTATGAAATCCGAGTGCCTTAGCGAAGGCAAAGTTATCAGAATGTGTGTGTAATTGATATTTGTAAGCCACTTAAAATAATCTTTTTTGGTTTCTGTTGTTTTTAAATTCTTCATTCTAGAGTCTCTTTCACTATTATATACCACAGCTATACACAGTGTACACAATATAACTGCTGAGTCAGCTTTCTCAGCATGCATTACCATAAGATATCCTGACAGAAAGAGCTGCTAGGGATAATAACTGTGTGCCAACAGGAGGATTGCAAACCCCAGATGTTTCATGTGAGGTGACACACTAGAAGCCCATCATCAATTCACTTCTCACACATACTGGTTCAGCTTCCAAATCAATTCTTATCCTTGTAACTTTTCATACACAGCTAGGCATTCCATATGGAAAGCCCAGTTTCTAAAATATTGAAACGTGTAATGGTGTTTTCTCATTAAATTAATGAAAATGTTTCTTGATATTTATCAGTGATTATATTTAACAAGCAATCCTTCAACAAGTAAACAATCCTTCAGCAAAGCATCAGTGAGGTTTTAGAGCTGACACCTAAAATTGCTCAGACACAGCAACAAGCACAGGAGTAGAAGGAGAACCCTCCCAGTTTTTCTCTTTCCTCTGGCATTTTGGTTTTGAAACCCTACAGCCCACTGAGATTTCAAACAGGTTGTTATTTAAAGCCATCAAAGCTAAATACAGTGTGTGGTAAATGGAACCCCAAGCACGCTGGACACCTCCAGGAAGCCTGGTGTGGCTTTTTAGATTCTATCTTGTTCCTCAGCTGCCTGGCATGCTCCAGGCAAAATGTGGCTAAGGTGTCCTCCCAGGCACAAGAATTTTGTTTACCCTTAGACATTGACTCAGATCAACCACAGTGCCTTTATTCTCCTCTCTTCTCCTGCCATCCTCCCATTTATTTAAGCTGCAGCAGCATCAGAGCAAGGCTCTAAGTGATGAATGGTCTTTAAACCACCTAAATCTGATCAGATCCATGTGGTCACTTGTGCTCTAAGCCACAGCATTTGGACACATGCTCTCTCACACCTGTCCCATAACTCACAGTATGCTCTTCCCCTCTGAAAGGAAAAACAGGGAAAGTGAGGAGTCATAGCACCCATGTGGTTCCAGGAAATAGTCCACACAACCTTTTCAGCACTTACAAGAGAACAGGCCCATGATAAAGTAATACACAGAATTAACAGAATCAACCTATTTTTCACGAGAACAAAAACAAAAGTTTGTTACCAGTTATGACTTAAAGGTATGGTACATCTATAATAAACCATAGCGTCTTTTTAACATGAGAAAGGAGTTCTCCAGCACATTCCCTTACACAAATATTTTCTTCCATGCCTTAAATATTTGCTGGCATTTCAAGATGATGGTAAAAATTTTGCCTATGAGATTCACAGGGTGATAGAGGGCGAAACTCTCTTCACAGGATGAGTTTAGCAGGAGGAAACTTCAAAGGAAAGCTGTCTGATGTGGCAAATACATGAAAAGCACGAGAACAAAGCAATACTCTCAGTTGTGGAGAAGTTAGGATTTGGATCTGAACACTTCAGACTTAAGTAAATACCAACAAACCAAATTAGCATAGGTAAACAACAGCTAAGGTTTACTTCTAGTGCAAATTAGAGGTGCTTATTTAGGTGTTTTTTTCTGAAATATGACTTATAGATGCTCCATTTGCAAGCCATATCTTAATTGCATTACTCTGATGTCTGGCTTTAATGCATATTTTTAAACATGAAGGTGACGACCCAATGGCATTCCGGTAAAATGTTTATTTAAATTATTGTTTTGCATCCATTTCTTTAATTATTTTATTTAAAAGAGACATTCAGATGAACAGTTCTGAAAGATCACTTTGTTCAGAAGGACAATATCAACACTGCAGCAATACCTGCAGTATAATTACATTGTCAATGTATTTTAAATTTTGCAGGTAATTGCAGTTTATCTTCACAGAAAAATAGTCTAGATAAAAATAATTGTCAGATATAATCAGAGAATCTACTTAAGTATCTTGTTCAAATGTGGTAAATGTTTGTTTAGGGCTTGGTTTAGTGCTTGTGAAAGACTATGGAAGCAAAGCAAATAAGATCCTTGCACTGGATAAGCATTCCAGCTTTTATCCTTCAGTTCACCAGGGACTGGTTGTTTCTATTTCTGGAACTTTCCTTCGTAAACTGCTACTTATATTGGATGTGTAGCACTTTAGTGACATGCACAAACTACATATCCTTCTCTTTTTCCCTTTGTACAGAATCCCAGCTTTGTGATGCAGGACAAGGCTTTTGTCTGGTTTGGGATCAATCATTGAGACTCTTTTGCTATAAAGTGATTGGAATTATTCATTAATCTTCCAGAGCAGTAGTTTTGTCTTTCATGAAGTAAAATTGATTTCCTTATCTGAGCTTGTGAAGAAGTGGGATGTGCACCTTTCTTGATTTATAGCTCAGGATGGACGGTAATGGAGAAGCCTTGAGAGCAGCAGCAGCTTTTGGGACCCCAGAACTGACAGGTCTTGGTGCAACAGCCTGATATTTACTCATGGGTGGGCTGCAGATGGTACTAGATAGCACTATGAAAAGAGGATATTTAAATGTGAAGAGAATAAATCCTTGGGGAGCACTAGCTTTTCTACAGATTTGCTTTATTCATTCTCTTCTGGAGAGCTTCACGGCAGTTTACAGTGCACAACAAATCTCTTTGGTTGCAAGAGGGGCAGATTTATTCTACCTTGTTTGAATCACCTGGGAGAAACAGAAGCAACTTGGAGTTGAATTACTGAGTAATCAACTGCTTCTTTTTCAAGGACCAGCAGGCCCAGGAATAGATAGCATTTCTATCAGAATCTTGCCTGTTTTCTGGCCAGATGGTAGCAAAGAGCATTGGAAATCTGATTAATATCCTGTGGTGGATTTTACCAGCTCCCTGGTTACTGGCCTTTCAAACAATCCAGACCTTTTGAGAGTCTTCTGTTCATAATATCTTTACAGTTATACCTCATATCCCTTTGGAGCACTACAAAAAGGGGTCAAATTATGTTTCTCCTCTTTGATTTAACTGAAGATCTGTGGCATTTTCCTATCTAGAAGCTAACATTTCAGGAGCTATATAGTTTCCCATTCCTTTCCATTGTAGTCTGGGAATGACTATGCAGTCCTTACACAGCCACAAACACAGATTCTTGGATCAAAACCTGAAAAAGAGGGTCTGTATTACTTTGGATTTAGACTTTAACCTTTTGTCCACAATCTACTTTACAGTAAAAATGCAAATCATTTAAGCCTAGAGTATAATTAGAGTTCCAGACCTAGATACCAGTTCCCTGTGGCTGCTGAGTAATTTCTTATTTTGTTCATTTTTCTTTCCACTGAGAAGATACCAAAAGTACTGCATTAATGTGCTGTGGACAGAAAAGAAACAGAGATAAATCAGCTTTGTATACCACAGTTATTCCCTGGTCTGCAAAATAATTGCTTTGAAAGCCATTTTTCTTACTGTTTGCTCCTCCATTCCGAACTGTCTGCATTAATAACAAGGCTTTGCATCTCGATATTACTATAGCAGGGCGTAATCTCTTCTACAGTAAAGTTTACTAGTCACTGTCTGTGCAAAGATCCTTTTTGCAGGTTTTCCCCACATGATTAGTTAGAAGAAGCTATAAGGGAGTGTAACTGCATGGGTACTGCACCAATAAAACAGTATTGTTTTAATAAGAACAGAGCAGAAAATATGTGCCACTAATGACAAAGTATCAAACCCCCAAAAAAGCAAAAACTTAACACAGACCTTTGATGGTTCTAAATTCTATTCCTCATTTAAATTACGTTGTCCTTTATCCCTTACAAACACTAGTGATTACAGTGAGATAAACATTTCACAGAGGTGTTACCCAGCAGGTGGTGTCCCAGGCTATGAGTGGAATAAACAGCAGCTGGAATAAATACCTGAAATGTAAGTCAGACACTGGAAAACTGAAAGCTTCAAAAGTGGGTTCTAACGCCACTTGGAATCGCAGCACTGGGATCTCTGACCCACAGGCATTGCAATTTGGGATCTCCTGACACAGTGGTTCTTCTGTAATTTCTGGTAGCATCAGCAGGAATTAGTTAAACTCGCAGGGAAGGAGTCTGAAATAAATACCCTTCGTGCTCAACACAGCCAGGATATGAAGGTCACCTCAGGGAAAAAGAAATCAATGTATGCCAAGGACAAAGGGCCAACACACAATATTAAAAACTTAAAAAATTAAAACTTACTATTATCCCAACCCACAGTGCTGTACACAGCTTACTGTCAACAAATGCTCAGAGAAATAATAGAGATGGAGTGAAATCCCTCTTATCACAGTTGTTTGGAAAGAAAAGCAACTGGAAACAACTGCATTCCACCAGGGACAAATCTGTCTCCTATGAAATGGCTGGCAACTGAGTTGTCTTAGACCAGGGCACAGGAGGAGAACCATAAATAGATTAAACTTTTCACAGTCCATATTTACCTATCTCTTTGCTAGTTGTTATTTATCTCAATCTTCTTATTATCATGAAATCTACTATGTGTAGTTTTTAAAGTTATAAGCTGTGGGTGTGCTAGATGGAGTTTGAAGGATTTGCTAAAACCCCAGTAAACGAAGAAGACCTGAGCAGCATGAGGTTACAATCTGGATTACATTTTATCTTCATTTACCACATTCTTAACTGACTTTTAAACTGTGGTAGGACTGGCTGCAGACTTGGTCCCTGTAGGACACACAGGGTACACAGCATATGAGGCATGAACTCATTCAGCTCTGCAGATAGAGAAAGGCTGAAGCAACTGTGCCATTCAAAAGGCATTGCCCAAATTCCTCTGGGGGAGAATTGCATGGCTAATGAACCACACTAAGATTTCAGAGTGCTAACTGCTTAATCTCAGAAAATCATGATTTGGTCATCAGTTCTTCAGGATGAGTGAGAAGGGTGCTTTTGGCAGTACTTCTGAAGAAAAGAACAGATCAGTTGAGGAAATAAGACTTTGGTACTTCCCATTTGCTTTGTCAGTCTGACAAAATCAAGATAAAATGAGGTATTAAATATCATTTCTGTGGGGCTAAAGTGGAAGGTCTTTATTGCCCAAATGCCAACCTTGAAATTGAAGGAAAATCCAACTAAGAGTGCAAGGTAAATTTCTGCCCAGAAAAAAATCAATGAGCTATGGCAGTTGTCTGAAATCTTTATTAGTTCAATGAATCACATTTACATAGACACTAATAATTATAATGTAAATAAGGCAGTCAGAGTAATGTAAAATAGCCCATCATATAATACTCAGTATGTCAATGTTATTACCACAGTGTTACAATTACTGAAGTTTAATAAAGAAATATAAGACACACACAGAAAGTAATTGAGATAAAAGAGCACAGTAAATTGGTATAGTACTGCAGAGAGTGATGAGCCACACTTATTAATTTCAGCAACTACAAACCTACAGAGCAAGTTCTACTTCTCTTATCCCAATGAATGATTGTGTTAAAGCAAATAGTCCACACTCCTAATGGAATTCCCCTACTTCATAAAACTGGAAGTTTGTTAAACATCCCACCTGGATTTTCTGCAATGTGCTGCTTGTACTTGAATGTTTCTTCTGCAGCATTATTTGCAGAGTGGGAAATTCCTTGAAGTGCTGTAGAACATCTCTGCACTTTCAAGTGTCTGTCATAAGTGTGGCAGACATGCCATCAGCCTGCCTCAAAGCTAAGGACCTCCAGCTTTTTACAATAAATAAACCATTTCTTTTTTGTGTTCCCCATACTCTAAAAATACCTTTCCTTTACTATCCCTGAAGTTAGCTCATGTGCTCCTGCCCTTTTGAGTAGCTTCTTCAAAAGGAGGTAAAAAAATTGACTGGCTGTCAAAACAGCATTAAAAAAAGAAGAAAAGATAAAGAAGAAAAAAAAAAAAAGAAGGACAAAATAATCCAGTAAGATACAGTTGTGTTCAAACTTCTACATGTCAAGGAGAAAAGGCAGGGCAGAGGTTTTGTATTGTCATTAGAAGGAACAAGTCAAATCCAGAGAAATACTAAAATTGTAGCAAGAAATTCAGCCTGGTAGGACCTTGGCATGGTTCACATCAGACATTTCCCAGAGAATTTCCATTGGAGAGGGACAGGGAGAGGCTCTGTGTTTTAAGGAACAGAGGACTACCTGATGCAGTTGGCTTTGGAAGTCAGCTGGATGAGATTTTATGATTAATCAGAAAAAGCACAAAATTAAGTGTTGAAATGGTAGGATATTGAGCAAAACCCTTGCTGAGCTCACACATCCTGGGAGCTCTCCCACTTGTACAGGTGTCTATGACTTGTCTAACAGCCCCATAAAAACTCTCTGACCTTATTACACTACTGCTTTGTGATTAGTTACCTGGTCTTAAAATAGTATGAAAAATTAGGGTGACCTAATTTTCCACACAGCCACAACAGCCAGCAATTAATTCTTCTGTTCCCAAAACAATATTTTCTCCTGCTAGTTGCACAGGTGTTCCTTCTGTGGCTTCTTTTTCACACCATCTTCCTTAACCCCAGAGGACTGCAGAGGTTTCTCAGCCTGACTGCTCCACAGAGCAGCAAAAAGTCTGAAAAGAAAGCATAAGATTTAGTGTCTCAGCTGGGAGCCAAGGGAAAAAATAAATATGCAGTTATCCTGAGATGTTTCAATACTTTTGATGAATGAAATTGTGCTGTGAATGAAATGCTTTCAAAAAGAGAAGGAAACCTTTTTTAAATGTTTGCAAATTCAATTTAGTAATTAATATTTTGCATAGATATTACTAAGGGAACAGTTAAAGCTAGGTGAGGCAAAAAATACCTGTTCTTAATTTGAATTTTCATGAGCAATTGGAAGCACAATTAAAAAGGATTACATGCAAGTGATAACAGCTTGAGAATTCTTTAAAGCAGAACCTCAAAATCTTTTGATTTAAGAACCTCTTCAGTATTGCATTTAATGACTTTTGCAGCATTCTTAGGATTTACAGTTTGAAACCTTTAGACTCTGGGAAAGATCAAAGTCTTGTGCCTGTTTAACAGTATCACCTATGAGTCTGAATAGAAGCTGGGAGAGGGAATTATTGCTGGGCCATATGTATGCATTTTCCTGCCACTGTAGGAATGCACAGATTATCAGTCTGGGTCACTTTGTCTCTGGAAGAAATTCAAGAATTCACCTAGACGCCTTGTTTTTCCAGCTGCTTTTCTTCAAAGGTATCCAAGTGAGTTCTGCCAGCATAAATCTTTCCATGAAAGAGCAGCATCTGCATCCTGGCCCATAATACTCACAGGCTTTTACAGGCTGCTTCATGGGAGATGAGGAGTCCTGTCTGATGAGGTGAAGAAGCAGTGGCAGTTGTTGTACGGCTCCTCTAAAAATTGTAGCCAGGAAGGGATATTTCAGGAGCACCAGAAGAACTTCTTGCTCCTATGACAGGTGCCGTTATGTTTCTCTGTGTCAGCTTAACCAGAATGTTTAGCACAAGCTGCTACTGAGAAAGCCAGAGCTGTCATATGAAGAACTATTAAGCACTTCTTCAAATGTGTGCTTATATCTCTTTTGATATAGACCAATTCCTAGGATTTAATAGAGTAAAATAAAAAAATTGAAATATACTTCATATTAAAGCAGAGTCAAAAAAAGGCATTAAAGTTTCTTAAATGAGCTATTTCAAGCTTGAGAGCATTTTCCAAATTGCATTTCAGATACTGAAAATCCAAATTTTTTTTCACACTGGTTCATATTTAAAAGGGATGTAGAAACCTTGAAATGTTTCATATGGTGGAAATCCTTTTCCCCCACTAGGTATACTTTTATCTTTTATTCCCTCCCCCTGCCCCACCCCACCCAAAAAAAATAAAAGGGATCCATGGTGTTGGTCATTGAGGTATTCATATAAAAATTAAAAGGAACCTTACCTTTTTATATAATATAATTATGCATGAATTCCCTTTAAAGTCTGACCCAGTATCTGCTGACTTCAAAGAACAGACCTTTTTTGGATGAGACTAGTCACTGAAGAGTTTGGATGATATTAGTCACTGGAATGCAGATTGTGTTACCAGACTCTCTGCCTACATTATGAATCTTCGGTGAAGACACAATTATTAGCTTGAGCCCTCAACAAGGATTACAAATTAACAAAGTATTATGAAGTTACTATGGTATATTTTCTCTTAAGTGTTCAAATATCTTCAAAATTCTCTCTCTGTTGTTAAGAATTACATATAAAAATACTGTTAGTTCATAATCTGGCTGTAAAAATTATACGTAAAAGAGCATTTCTCTTTTGAGGAGCCTTACCCTAAGTTAAAAAAAAAAAAAAAATCTGTTTACCCATAAAATGAATGTATCAAACATTCAGATTTAAAAGAAAATGTCATAAATGCAGAAACTTACAACACTTGCATAGACAAGAAATTTCCTGTAATCTACTGCCAGTTTTATCAGTGTTATGTTAAATGATCCTTTCCTGAATTTGCTTCATTGAGTCCTAATAGCATTTGTCTTTAATTCTGAATTGAAATTATGTTAGCATGACAAACACTAGAAGAGAATTCTGCTGGGAATTATTTATGAGGAACTTGGCACAGCAGCTTTTAACAATAGCTAATCCTGGAACCTTAGCCATGACCTTCATTAACCAGTGAAACATCCCCAATTACTAAAAAAGATGAACTTGAAGTGCCAAATTTTACCTAAAAGCATGAAAAACAGAAGAAAACAAACATCAAAACTAAAGAAAAGCCGGGGAGAAAAAGAGAAAGGAAATCTATAGGGGAGAAAAACACCAGTCTCCAAACCCAAATAATTCGTGAAGGCCAAACGCAGGACAAAACCCCCAGATGTGACGTGACAGGCTGTTCCCCAGAGGGCACATCAGGGACAGTGCCACTGCTCCTGCTCAGCTCAGGAGGCACTCAGGGCACCGAGGGACTCAGAGCTGCCTGATGCTGCAGTCCTGCTGGCCTGTGCTTCCCTGAGGATGTTGGACAGGATGTGCACGGCTGCAATTCCCAAGCAGGCCCTCCCCCTCTCCTTTTGGAGGAGGCTCAGAACAGATGAGGCTGGGGCTGCGTTTTCCTTGCCTGTGACAGATTTGCACAGCTTGCTGTGCTTGTTGTTTTCCTTCTATCAAAAGAAAGATGTTGCAGAACTGTTTAGAGTACAAATGAATCCCTACCCCATATGTTGCTATTTATATTTATATCCACTTAGGACACCCAGCAGACCTGGTTATGGAGCAGGTCCTTGTTGTTTCCAGCTCCTCCTCTGCTCATAAACATTTAAGTGCGAACAACTGGATATCGCCACGTCTGCACTTAAACTGCTCATTGTAATTTCACAGCAGCTTCTGTTCCATACCAATTTTCTAGGCAACATATTACAGTATCTGCTCATGTACTTTGTGCAGGCTGTGTAGGAAGAAGCTTAATCTAAAACATCTGCGGCAAGATGAGATGATCACATAAACATAATTTCTTGCAGAGGTTCTGTCTATAAACTGCAATGAAGTATGTTTCCACTGCATCAGCACAATCCTACCTTTGCATTTACCTTTTATCATCCAAATGGAGAACAAAGGAAAATAAAATACAAGAGGAAAAGTCAAATTCCCAGGCACATAAACACTATGTTCAGACAGAAACTGACAAAGCTCTGAAAATTATGTCCCTAATCTGAAACCTGTTCAATAAACTACATTAATTATCACTACTGAATATCTGTTTATGTGCCTAAATTCCTGGTAAGCCATATGGAAAATTACTTTCTAATGTGGAATCACCAGAGCTTTTAAATAGCAAAAGCTCCACACACACACTAAACTGTTGCAGAGTAAGTCAATAATCAGTGAGCTGCAATTTTCAGAGCCTAATGGATTCAATAGACACCTAAGGGATATCTCAGCTTCAGCAGCAGCATCGTGCTCCATCACATTACCCTGCAACAGAAACAACTCACAACACAGTCTCCTAAAAGAGGGTATAAATTATCCTTGTAGGTGAGATTTACCCTTGAAGGTCGGCATCCATACCCAAGCAATTTCTCTTCAATCCTGCCCTTCAGGCACTTTACCAAAAGATAGGAAAGTGCTCCATATCAGGCATGTTTCAGCTCTGAAGGTACCTACATGCAGTTTCATCTGCATATAAAATACAGTACGGGAGCAGCTTGCCATCAACACAAAAATAGCTTCTGTCAGCAAACATGTTAATTACCAAAATTTGTGTTCCAAGACTTTCCATGTTAGTTCCTTTAAAAACTAAGCATATTAGCTGTTTTCTCATTACATCATTTTGAATATGAGAATGAATGCAAGTTCCAACAACAATTTCAGGCACTAGAGAAGGGCATATTATAAAGGGCATATATTTTCCATCTAAGAGCTGAAAAATCTCACAAACAAAAGAATCCTTTTTACACAAGAAAGTGCTCTGAATGGAATATCTACTAAACACTTAATGCATGCCCCTGGAAGTCAGCAGAGCATTTGGATTCCCTCTTAGCTTTTAAGATTTTATAAATAAAAATCTAGATAAGTTCTTGGGATTTGTAGCCTCCTATTTGATTCTTTCAGTCCTGAGTGTTCTTCATTGTCTTCACTGGAAAATAAGCAGAGAGTCATATACTTGTATTTCTTAATGCAGATCAGTATTTTTCCCTTTATTATGATCCACCAAACTGGAGTAGAATTCAATAAATAAATTACTCTTAACTCCAAATGAGCTATATCAGAATATCAGAGACTGGTGTAAATGCAAACACGTCAAAAGTTGAACATCTGGTGATAAGCAATCCATTGGCTTCTATAATTTTTACTAATATAAATTAGTTTTTGGGGGGCAATATCATAATCCCAAGAAGACTGTAGGAAGTTAGCTACCCTGGCTTCAGCAGCTGAAGTAGCAAAAGGAGTAAAATCAACAGGAAGCAAACTTGAGGGAAGAAGTCTCCTTTTCAAACCTCAAAACATGGTTCTATGTCCAAAATTAAACTGAGGACATAATACTGTCACCCGCTCATGAATTCCCTTCTTCCAACTTTAAGAAGCCCGGGGGTTAAATGATGGTCAAAACCCATGGATGATGGGAATGCCTGTGTTCCAGGCGGTTGTGCAGGAGAAGGAACACCGCCCTGTGGTACTGGGCTTGGTCTCAGCTCACAGTGCAGTCAACACTCCTGCGCTTGGTGCCCAGGCAGAGCCTCCCTGGCAAGGAGAGGTTCCTGCACACACAGGCACCAGCACGTCACATCACCACAGGCATAATCACTGCCTCTGCACTGGGGGGAGAAAAAACTGTGAGAATAAAACTTGAGGCCAAAAACTGCCTAGAGCCTAAACACTGGCAATGATTTCACTTTTCTGTTTAGGATAGAAAGGAAGGTAGGAAGTCCTATTATGTGCAGGGAAGGAACAAAGTCCTTGAGGCTCATTAATGAAGTCTATGAATTGAAAAGTCCTAATTTAACACAAGGGTAGTGAGTGGAATGATGGCATCTCTTCAAATGAATTCATAAATTAAAAGGTGTTTTACATTTTTAAGGGAACATTTTTGTTGTTTGTAAAGAAATTAAGAAAACAGAAAACCTCTGAGTAAGACGTTGTAATTGGATTCACAGGTTATCACTGAATGCTCGTGTTAAATGAAGAAAATAACAGCTACAAAGGTTTTGGGCCTAAACTGAAAACTGGAGCAGCTCAGTCTCAAAGTCAGTTTAGTTCTTGGCAACTCTTCTAAGGACACATTGACTGCTCTCTACCCACATGAAAGAAGAAACTGTACTCAGTGCCTTCAATAAATTAAAGCTTTGGATATTCCAAGAAGGTGCAGAGAATATGGGAGAAATGTAGATTCTTAAAAACTGGCAGGTATTTCCTATTGCACAGTTACTGTGCTTCACACAGTGAATGCTGGATGAGATGCTCTCTGTATATGGAAGAGAAGTCAGACTAGGAGAGCCCTTCTGGCCTTTAAACAGAGATATAACTTAACTACATTTTAGGGGACTTGGGAGTACAGGCATCTGGACAAAACAAGTTTTGTAAGAGTATTCTTTTGCATTATAGTTGTGTATTTAATAAGACTTCATACTTACCTTTACTGTAAATTAGTATCTGTATCAAAGTACCAGGCTGTTTCCCACCTGCTTCTTGTTGCTTTTTACTTCATATTTCTCTTCCTTTGTATTCTCTTCACCAATTGATTGTCCTTTTCCATTGTAGTGTCCCCAGTGGCATTCTTTCAGTCTTTACTTGCATATCACAGTTCATTTTGTTTCCTATTTCTTTTCACCATCACCATAGAATAGACACCTATCATGTGGCATTTTGCTACTCTGCCTGCACTACTGAACTTATTTCATAGCTGACAAATTGGCACAGGCAATGAATAATTTGCTGGTTTGCTTGTGTACCTTCAAAATATGTGTCACTGCTAAAACCAGAAAATCAAAGATCTAAAAACAGATGCTAAAAACAGAGATCTCCTGCTTTACTGGACAAAGTCCTAATTGGAATGTTTTTCTTCTCTTTTACACTGAAAGAGTGAAAAAGTAAAACTGAAAGAACTTTATTACAACTTTAAATATCGCATACTCCTGTAGAAATAAACATACCACTTCCTCAGTGAGAGATCTGAAGAACAGTTTTGGGAGGCCTTTCTCTCATTCCCCATGGCCAGGCAGAGCTGTCAGACTCTCTGCCAGGGTTAAAGTTAGTCAGAGAGCACACTGGCACCACGGCCCCGAAATGGAAGCTCTGTTACAAAACTACACTCCTAATTCCACTCCCAACTTTTTCATTCACCAGTTGAGTTTCTGTGGTTTTCTTGCCTGCATTAACTTGTCATGCCATGCCCCCAAATTAGACATCGACCTGGCTTCCCGTGCATTCTCTACGGTGGATGCAGAAGACACAGAAGTGTCTCACAGAACCCACTGATCGCACTGTGATTTATTAAGAAATAATGAAGAAACTGATTGGTATTAGTTTCAAAGCTTTGAATCAAACCCTTTGAGAATGGATGTAATTAGACTGCATGATATTATAAGCTAGCAGATTTAAAGAATTCTTTAACTTTAGGTTATATTACAAAATATGCTGAAGATATTTATTTAAAAAAATAAATCAAGCAGCCATTTCTCTGTTTGTAAAGGCAAGACAAGCAAGTTGACCACTTTAAAAAGCTGAACTATGACACATCTAGCCAGCTTCATCATCTAGTTTGTGAATTAAACAATTGTTTATATGTGTGACATTCTCACTACAAGTTTTAAATCATATTTATTCATTGTACGGCAATTCAAAGTGGAACCACTGACTGAAAATATGGAGGCCCTAATCAAAACTATTTGTAGACAATTGGTACTAAAGTAACTTTATCAAGAATTTATCAGTGGGAAAAGGAAATTATCTGATTATCTGGTATTATTTATACCACCACATTTTACCAGTTAATCAAATAATTAATTTTTTCATCTGAAACTTTTATTGCTGAGAATTGAAGTGAGTGGGTATTAAATAGGGTCTTGTTTCGTAGCAGTGACAGATTTTGTAGAGCACAAGGAATTGTCATGACTTTAAATTAAGCTTTCAGGGAATCTAACTTTTCACTTGAGCCTGCACAGGGTCATGACTTTTTTTTATCCCTGCATGAAATCACAAAAAGAAAGTAATTTTATTCTGTAAATTAGCATTTATTCCTCTTAAAGAAAATGGTTGACCTTGTTCATTACCACAATTACTGACCTAGCCAGAATTAAATGAACTTTGCATTTAAACTAATATTCTGTAAACAGCAATGAGTAAGGGCACATAACAGCATTTAAATGCATCCATTTTGGTGGAGTGAATATTAATAAAAGAGAAACTTGCTTCATATTAGAAATTATTTCCTGCCCAACTCAGCATCTTTGTATTATCTTCATACTTATTTACTTTTCATATCATTAACACTGTGGCTTTGCCAGATCTTTTTTTAAATGATAACATCAGGTGCTCTCAGCCAAGAATCTTATTTGACATAATTGCTTCTCATATTAGAACTTTTTGGAAATGAATGTCAATTTGGCACATTTCTGAGGTGATGCTGAGGACTTTCTAAACATCAAGAACTAAAAATACACTTCCAGAAGAGGCACTGGTAAGCAGCTCCACCACCAAATGAAGGTTCCTAACTCAGCTGGTGACACTGACCAACACTAAGCCAGCAAGTCCATCCAGGGGACTTCTGAATTCAGTGGAGATAGTCAGCTTGTGTTAAACTGGAGGCTGGGAACACTGAGGGTTTCTGGAATAAAAGATGGAGAAGAAGGTTCATCAGGCATTTAGAAGCCCTCAGAAACAACAGCTACTGAATAAAAATATTATTATGTTACAGTATCGATACTGTGGGACACCAGCAGGGATGTGTGCTGATTCTTTCTCACCCTCCCTGAACCCACGTTGTGGCTGTATAATCATGGCCAAATGCATCCTGTAGGCAAGTCTGAGTGTCTGCTGCTTAAACCTGCCTATTCCAGCACAGTTTGAGGGGCATGCTGCTCACTGTACATCCCATATATTCTGGTTTACAACATTCACTGGCCAGAATCAGGAAATCAAAACATCCCTTCCTGCATTTGCCGCAGGGCAGCTGCAGTTCTGGCTGCTGCTGTAGCAATGTGTAGCCAAGGTCCTGAAAACCAGCTGCTCTGCATTAGTATCAAGGCAGGCTCTTGTTTGGGCACTGTAATCAATGCAAATGCATCCTGGGTAGTTCTGAAAATAGCCATGGATGTGTGGGAGTACAGAGACATTAAAACCGCCCTTCTTCAAGTCATGTGTAAATTAGCTAAGATAAATACAATCAAAATCTAACCTAGAGATTCTCTCTGGGAAGACTTTGCCTATGAATGTATTTCATATTTAGGTCTGCTGAATCCACTATAGAAATTGCATAACTTTATTTTGGGATCTTATCAGGTGGTCCAAATTTCCTCACAGCTCAGTTGCTGGTTCTATAAAGTTATTCACTTGCTTTAGACATCTTGATGAGAAGCCCAAAGGTAAAAGCTAATGTTCCTAGGCTTTCTATAAACATTAACAGAGAGTGGGGACAGTTATAGGACATGGTTCAGAATAACAGCTAAATTAGGTTCAAAAGGAGCATGAACATTCCCTCTTCCTTCATGACTCTCAAAATTTTATTTAGATGGCACAGTCCAATACTTAGGAAAGACAGAGGCCTTATGTTATCCCTGAACTTTTAGAGATGCCCCAAGCAACTACAACAGCACTCAAAATATGGTAGCACAGGTTTAGAGCCTTTTATAGCCAGCTTGTGTTGCTTTTGGACAGGTGGAATCCTGACCTGGCTCCTTCAATCCTGACATCTTCCTGAAATTCTTCTGGAGTTGGTGATCTGAAGAGTCCTGAAACATTGCAACACCTTCAGAGTGGTTGCAGCAGGAACCCCAGGAGCATAGACCCACTGCAGAGAACCTGGTAGGGAATTTCCACGGGCAATAAATTATCCTCATTCCCTCAACAAACAAAAATTAAGGTCCAACCAACTCAGCCACAGAACAGGTCTGCTGTTCATAATTTGGGGAGCAGGAAAACGCTCCACTGACAATACTTTATGACCTTTGAAAAGACAAATGTCTATGGTCCCAGACCTTCTAGCTGTGTAATATGATAGATTCCTTGACAGATTGCTCTGGAAATTTGGTGCTTGGAAAGCCAGGGCTCTTGTTGTAGAGAATCCTTTGGGGTATGACAGTGACAATGCTTTTGTAAGCCAGTCTCATTTTATCCAGCATTAAGAAAGGGTCTAATATATTTCATGGCACTGTGTGGCATAATTGCTAGTGGCTTTTTTTCCTCTGACTCTTTCAAAATGAACAATGTTACTCCTTTACATCCTCACAGGCTGTGCATCATTAATGACCATCAAGGCCACAGCTGTATATTTATTTCCATGCTGTTTCATACTGTCTCTCTGATGCCTTTTAAAGTCATTCAGTCTTCTCTTGAAAACGTGAATAAGAGACCAGGTGATTTTCTCCCAAAATAATCACATTCTGCAAGAAGTCTCCATGCTGTTTTTTTTATACACAACTCTTACCTCTAAGGACAGAAGTACTTTTTGAATCCAAGTGTTAAAGCAAGTCAAAGACAGGAAGGTGATTCAACCATGCAGTCACATTAGGATGAGATAACTCAATGCTTTCATACTGCAGGATAGCTATTTCATTATCTTTTGCTTGCAAGGGGAAGCAGCAGTTCTGATTAAACACTATTTTATCTGTGCTCTTTGTAAGCATAACTCAGTGAAGATGATGGTATGATATGGCTGAGTTTTGAAGGCTTGTGCTTAAAAGCCATATATCTTTAAGGCTTGTACCTTACGTGGATTCTCTCCTAATTAAGAACACCTGTAGAGGCCTGACCAGAGCCTGTGGTTTGCAGCAAAACTGCCGAAGGGCTCTGAAAAGGCAGAAACTTTGTGTTGTCTTTTAACCTAAATTATAACAGGGTTCAAGCCTGTGCCAAGCAGAGTAAAACTATATAATTTATGAGCCATGAGGGCAGCTCTGGGCCCCTCTGAGGTGATTTTTATCAGTGCAGTAGCATAAACAGTTCTCCTTTACTTGAACATTGGGAAGAAGGAGCAGTGGAAGGCCTGCAGTATAAAGGGGATCCAGCCTGTGCCAGGACCTCTGTAGCCCACGGACAGCCAGGTAAGTGTGATTGCACTGCTCTGCTTTTTGAACAACAGCTGAGGAAAACTGTGCAGTGTGCTGAGACTGAGCATGGGCTGTGTGCTGTGGGACTGCAGGAGCTGCACTTCAAGGCCGATGATTTGCTTTTTGCTGTTAAAATTTTAAGCTTGTTACAGAGAATCTTCTTGGATTCATTGTCTGCCTTTGTCTTGCAAGGCTCAGTTGTGCCAAACCTCACCAGTGGTGTAATAGAACTACCCACAGTATTACAAACTGCACTTGGCTGTAATGATGGGTTTGGGCCCTTGCTCTTTCTGGGTTTTGAAGTTGTATTCCTATGAGCAAGCAGGTGTTACTTTAGGACTGATCCTTGAGTCAAGTGGAAAACTGTTAGATATAAGGAGAACATGTAAAGATTTTTTTTGTTTGTTTTTGCTATGTATTAATATTGTAATTATGTAGAAACCATAAATGTTAGCTTGTCAAAATGACAGTATAGAGCAGAACTCGATCTATTCATGTTTTCTGTCAGGATTTCAGGGGCTTTAGGACACTAAGATATTACTGCAGCTTTGTGTTCTTTTCAACAAGTAGTACACACAAAGTGGGAATAGCCTAAAAATATCAGCTAACTGGAAACAGAACTAAGGCAGTGTCCAGCTGACCCACCTCCAGAAACAACAGACAGGCTCCAGGGACTTCTGGCTTTTGTTTCTGTCTCAGAAGGTTTGGGTTTTGTGGTGTGGAGGCTGGGAGGGAGGAAGAGGGAGCAGATTTTTGTTTGGTTTAAACTGACATTTTTACTCTAATCTTTATAGGAAAAGGGACACCTTGAAAATCTTAGTACTATGTTTCCTTATTGCATATCTCCACCAAGAATAAAGCCTTTGTTGGTATTGGTTCCTGATGATTAAAACAACTACAGTTGGTGTATTAATTAAAAAAAAAACATAACCAAACCCCTTTGAAGTTGCTCTAATTTTTATTTTCTCTGCAATGTTACATGCAGAAAGCTGCAGAAGGAGAGCTGGGGAGATAAGTTTCAGGCTCAGCTTGCCAGCTGCAGCAGAAGGGGACTTGTTATTTAAAAGCTTTTTCTTGATGAAAAGCTGGACCTCTGCCCTCGTTAAGCACAGTCAGTTGGCACAGCTCTCCTGTGCTGCCCAGTCGTGCCCCATAAGTCTGGGATAAGAAGCATTTCTTGCTAAAAGATTAAGAGGGAGACTCCTAGCAATGTTTTACAATGTTAAATAAGAACTGACACTGGTTGTAAGTTGTCCTTGGATTTGAAACAACCAGGGTCACAGTTCCAGCCTGAACATGAGCTCGGTGCTCTCACCTTGAAGTTGGTCTAAATTTTAAGCCATTATGGTCTAAGATTACTGCTGTGGTTTAGATTGGCACAGTCTCAAAGGAAGGTATTTCCCTGCATCTGGAAAAAAAGTGGATGCGGCCAATGGCCTTTTAAAGCACACTGCAAGAAAACTCTACAACAGCTTGAGGCATCATGTGTAGGTTGTTTAATTTCTTCAGCATAATTATCCTTCTAATAGGTGTGTGCTAGTCCCATAATCCTCCTTTCAGGATTCCACTAGAAGACTAAATGCTTGGCATTTAGTCAGGCCAATGACTTCCATGGGATCTGTACTGTTCTTTTTTTGCAAATTTAACGTAATATGTTTGTTCTGTAAACAGAAGATCAAGGTCAGATTTCTCTTGTAGGACTGAGCATCAAAAAAAGTTAATAGTTTTTAATTATAAACTTGCAATATGTGAAGTAGTTTATGTGACGCTGATAGCGTTGCTCATAGTGTGATTGAATAATACCATAACTTTAGACAAACAACATCTTCAAAATATACATTATGGACAGAGCCCAACAAGTTGTGTGTAGGGGTTTTGTATAGGTTGCTTTGTATAGGTCTTCATTAACCAGGTAAATGTGCTGGTCAGTTCCCAGGGTAGGTGTGGCTCTGGAGTATTTCGTACTCATCGAGCTGTCTAACATCTGCCTAGACACTGCTTATTTCAGGATTACTGGTTTTTTACTCACATCATTTTTGCCTGATGGCTGTGGTGGTCCTAGTGTTGAGAAAGACATAGATCTCTCTAAATAAGCTCTTCTCAGGTAATTTTCTGTACTATTTGCATTTAAGAGTCAGTGGTGTTCAGAGAATTGATTTGGAGCCATTCATAACTAAGATCACTATCTACCAATCTCTGCCAAGATGTTCTGAGGATTTTACACTTCAACAAAGCCTCTTTAAAAGGCTCTGTGTGCCTAAAGTCAGATCACTGTGTGCAGCAGTTCTTGTCATGGGACTGGACAGTGGAAGTCAGCCAAAATCTTTCACTTCCTTCAAAAGCTTCTGTTGGGTGTCATCTGTCTTGACTTGGTGCTGGGGGCACTGTGTGTATCTTGTTGCTGTGCCTGTTCTCCAGATCAAACAGAATTAGCTGATCAAACTGAGCAAACAAGCTCAGAAAGCCATAGGAGACCTCCCACCAGGATATGTGCTATAGAGAACATGCATTCTGTGATGTGAATGGGCTGCACTCAAATGAGAAGATAATGTCTGTCTCAGATAAGTGCAGTGTGTTGCTGAGGGCAGAGATAAGCCTGCTCTGGAGCAGAGCAGTGCACATGAGGCAGCTGCTGAAAGACTGCTGGGAGCAGACATCAGGTAGGTATCTTCACACAAGCAAGGTCTCTGCAAGCAAAAGTAGTGCCATGACCTAAAAGGCCAAGAAGCCATGCTGAAAATAGATGGATCTGTGAATCACCAGCCTGAACCAGCCTACAGTCTAGGCAGGAAGGGCAGTGGGAAACCTGAGAGTTGGGTGCTTTGCACTCCCTGTCTGTAAGGCCTTCAGGGGAGGGGATCACTTTCTGTGATAGTGGAAGATCCCTCAGTAATAATCCCACAGGAAGCTGAACAGTCAGTTTGAACACTTCCAATTGCTGTCCTACCACACTCCAGTCAGTTCTAGTGGCATAGCAGGGGGGAACAGTACAGCAGGGAGTTTGGGGAGGTCCATGAGGAAATGTCTGTTTTACTAGAAGAGAAGCACAGCAAAAATTGTAATCCTTATCCTCATTATCATCACCACCAGCTGCACTCTAGAGAGCACCTGGAAAAGCATATTTGTTCATCCCATCACTTCTGGTGGACTTGGCAGCATTAGGTTTGTTATCAATCTTAAATGTCTTTTCCAACCTGAATGATTCTAGAAGATGATCTGGATACTTCTATAAAGATGGTATTCTTATCTAGCTATGCAACTGGCCACAATCACAGCAGGTAAGAGTCTGGAAGATCAGGAAATGGCAGTATGGTTACCAGAGAAGGCTCAGTGCATCTTCTGTTGGATTTTTGTACCCTGTTTAATTATTTTAAAAATTATATTAAATACAGCACTGGTTTTTAGCTAAGAGAATTTCCTGGATGGCAGAAGGAAAAGCACCATTAGGAAGGTGCATGAAATCAGGAGAGGCTGCTAGAACAGAGCAGTGTCTGCTGTTGATGCTGCTGCAAGGCAAAGGAAGATCTGTAGGATATCAGTGGATGGCTGGGATTACATATGTTCCTAGCCTCAAAAACTGAAGAAAGAAGGCAGGATATATCTGGGGTTATGGAGGGAGGTAAACCTATTTTGTGCAGGAATGGCATGTTTGAAAGAACAAGCCAAAAATGAGTGTTATCAGGTGTGGAATACACAGCACCAGGAGGCATAGCTGCATATAGCTTTGCACAGCTTTGGGTTTTCTTCAAAAGAAAACAATGGATAGCTGTCTCCTGGGTAACAGGAGAGGGGGAAATGGTGCCATAAGGACTAAAAATAATCAAATCTGAAATATGAATTCTGGCCGTGCCCATTAAATTCTCAATAAGCCAGAAATAATCACAGCTTAGGTGACAGTCTTGTTTAGGGGACAGGGTTTGCTTATGCTCTTAGAACTGACTTAAAATGTAGCTGGGTGATTGCACTGAAAGGCCTAGGAAAACTGAGAAAAACTAATTGTATTCTCTGTAAGACTTCTGTCATACTCAAGACAAATATTTAAATTTTGAAAAAAATTCTACAGATTTCTTCCCTCCTTTACTTGGGCACTTCTTGTATAAAGCTGCTACAACTCTTTATCAATCTTCCCTCCTTTACTTGGGCACTTCTTGTATAAAGCTGCTACAACTCTTTCTCTTTATCAAGACAGAAGTTTAACCCTGCAAACTTTCTTTACTCACTTTCCCTTTCAGCTAACCATAAAATTCCATGTGTGTGATGTAGCTAATGTTTTATGGGATCAAAGCCACACCACGTTAGTAACTTTAATCTCTCAAACTCTTTGGAACTGCCTTTGGAACACTGTGGTCTGTGTTCCTTGGATGTTTCCATTGATGAACATTGCTTATTCACACTCAGCTTCAGCACAGTTCAGCTGGAGCTGCTGTGGTTTTTATCCATTATGCAACAGAAATGTCAGTGTGCTTCACTAAATGTTGGTATGGTTTATTATTTCTTTTTAATCTGTGCTAATTTGGGGGCTACTTGGCATTAATACAAAGCTTTAAAAAGAGAATTAGCAACTCAAATATTGTTGCCAGGTTTCTGTGGCTTACTTTTACCCATACAAAGCATTAAGTAATTAATCTCAAGGTCTTATGTATGGCAAAACAAAACAACCTCTCAGATGTGGCTTACATTTGTTTGAGAAAAACTTTCATTGGAAATGAGAAATTTGAAAGAAAGACAGAATATTTATAAACAGAACAGAATATTTATAAACAATAACTATATGACAAAATGCTTCTGTAAGAGGCTAAAGTTAGCATTTGCCAGAGTTACCTGTGTTCTGGGTATTCTCAAGCACAGGTAAACCATTTGACAAGTGAAATAAAAGATCATGTACAAGTTGTCTACAGTCCTTACATGTGTGTTTTTTATAAGATCTTTCTGAGAACTAATTTTTTTTCCATTAAGATATTTTTCTCCATTTGAGAGCATTTGATAGACATGCCTCAGGTGAAAAGTTGTCATTGAAACTGGTGCCAGGTATTGTACAGTTGAATTACATTGCCTCCAGTGAATGCTGAGCAAACAGGGGCTGTACAGCCTATGGCCACCACCACTGAAAGTGACTGTGCCTTTAGTGGGGACAGAAAGCCACAGAGCACCTGCAGTCTGGGAACATCTGATGAGCCACAGCAGTGTGCAGGGCTAAATCACTGGAATGCTGGGGGTTTTCTCATGCTGCAAAATGGAACCAATTCACTGGAAAACAACAGAAAAAGAAAACAAGATCTATATTTTTTTTTTTTTAGCTCTGTGTCATCAAAAAAAAAAAAAAAAAAATTTTTTTTTTTTTTTTTTTTTTTTAGCTCTGTGTCATGTAAATATGTTGTGTATTTATAATTGTGCAAGCCAGAATAAACCAGCTACAGACAAATGTCCAAAATTTTGGATTACACAGGACAGTAACTGTTTGTATACCTGGGTCAGGTACCATACCTTACCATACCTTAGGCTTCCTCCCCTTCTTTGGTGAAATACCCAAACTTTGCCTGAGACCATGCTGACAGATGAAGGGTGAGTTCTGTAAATCTTCCTGAACCAAATCACATCAGCCTCAAGTGCATTTTTTAATAGGTCAAGATGACCAAGTTGAAATGCAGATAGATTGGCCAATGACCTGTGCAAAAAGCCAAGGCTGGGTGGCCACACAGCAGCTCTGGAAAAGTTTTCCTCTCTGCCTGATGCCATTCCTTGCTGGAAATCAGGATGAACTCTGTGTGACAACATATAACACAACAGATCACCAAATTATCTGAAGTAAACAAAAGTTTTGATGATACAGGTTGGTTTAAAAATATACCTGTGCCTTCAATGCAAGTACAGCTCTCACATACCCTCTTTCCATCTGTCTAGGTGCATATTCCAATGTCATAAGAGGTTGAAACATTACTCTTTTGGGGGATTGGGGTTTTCTTCTGAGAAATTTGTGGGAATTAAGACAGAAAATGTTTGAACAATACCCTTGTTGTTACTGGAACATTTCTTAATTGTGATAGTCCAGAGAAATCTTAGCAGAGTGTTATCAGAAGTGTAATATTAATCCAGGTAAAATAGCTTTTGCAAAGAAGGTAGCAAATGTTTTTGGATTTCCTGTCATGAGGAATGCTTTCAAATCTTTGTAGGGGAAATCAAAGAGACTGGGAGGAAAGAACCACCAGCCAAATATTTTTGGTGTTTATAACAGGTGTGCAGAAGGTACATAATTTGCTTCAGCCTTTGCAAGCTTCATTAGAATGCAAAGACAAGGACCTAAAATAACCAATGTTTTTAGAATTTTATTGCCTCATTTGTCACAGTTTTGGAGATATTGGACACTTTTAACCAATTTGGTGGGAGAGCTTTTAAATTTTGTGAATTTCCACAGAGTTTTATGGGAGCCACTATATGAGCAGGGAAGAGAGTTCCTGTGAGTGAGTGTTAGAGAAGTTGCTCATGGATATGTTTGGTGCTGCCCAGGCTGATCCTGATGAGGTTTGAGAAAAGCTGCAGAGGCTTCTCCCAAGAAACATGAGAGGAGTTGAGTAGGAGTAGCTAAGGATGTGAGTCTGAGGGCAAGAATATGGCTTCTCTCCTTCCAACAGGATTGTTCGATGCTGCTAATGAAGTAATTTTTAAACAAGCTTTTTGCAACAACTCACTAAAAAGCTGCTCTCCTCTCCTAACTCTTATACTACTATTCAACTAAGTGGAAATCTCACTTTTCTTCTTCTGCATGAAGCAATAGACCTGGCCTTTGTATAGTCTGTCTGCACGGCACTTTCTTCATTAATACACGTCACCCAAAGCTCATCTGTGTGGTCCCCCAAAACCTCTTGCCTACCTTCATGTCACCTATTTTCATAATCTCATTTGAAATGGTTGGTCTCTGTAGCTAAACTTTATTTTTATCCCCTTAGGGATCTTATCTATCCTACACTTGTGGCCCCATTTCCTCTTCTGGTGAGCCCCTGGAGTGCTTTATGCCTTTCCGTGGAACTGTTTACAAGCTGCTTTTGAGGGCACAGCTGTCACTATAAGACTAAAACTAATCCAAAATCAACTAAATATAGCTGTTCCACAGGGAACCATCTTTACTGATAAGGCCAGTAAATTACAGGAAAAAATAGAGATCTAGAACATAAGTCCTGTACAGCCAAGACCTGAACAATGGCTAAAACAAAACAAGGTCCAATACAGCCAGGGAAAAACCCAACAATGTGCAAACAAAGCAGCGCAGTTCAGGCAGCCTTGCCTTTCCTCCTACCCAGGTGGGATGCACTCTGGGCTTTTCCCTGCTGCCCAAAAGGCAGGATTACTGCTGTGTGCACACTGCGGGTCACAAGGAAGTCAGGGCTAGAGTCAGTAACATGCCACACCAAATCCACCACTAGCTGTGCCAAGAATGGGCACGCAACAAAGGAATCCCACAACTCCTTAATTCTTTACTGTGATGAGGTAAACTCTGTAGTTTCCCCCTGTTTAATGGGATTTGATGGGGGCAGGGGAACAATAAATGAAGAGCCAGCCTTATTTCTATGCCTGCCATTTTCAAACAGTATGGAAATGAAAGCCCTGCAATGAAAGCCCTTTGGTGAGCCAAAGATTAGAAAAGGGACTGTAATAGAGGTGCTAGGTAAGAACAACAAGCTTCAAGATGCCATGAGGCCCACAGTTCCAATATTGATTTGGGATAGGATAGATTGAATTACTATGTTTAACTTTAAAAGTAGGCACTCATTTGCATATTGTTGATATTAGGGTAAGATTTAGAAGATAAGAACTGTACAACCCATTGTGCTGTTCTCTCTTTGTTAGCCTGCAGAGTGAGAAGGATGCTGGGGTTGGATATCATTTTACATTCCTCTTAATGAGTGTAGAGGTCACTCATATATTTTTAAGTCATTAACATCATGGAAATAAGATTTCCCACAAAAAAAATTGCAGCAGGAGAAGTTGCAGACTCATTTTCTACACAGTTTTGCGTGGAACCTAGATAGTACAAGGGTTGTTCCCAAAATTATAAGTCAAATTATAAGACTTTCATTTCACTTGATTCTTTTTCAAAATACTTTCTGACCTTCTGCTTTAAACCAAAAATCTTTTTCCTCCTCTTGATGAATGTCATACAATGTTATAGAATTGTTAAGATTGAAAAGAACCTTTAAGACCATCAAGTCCAACTATCATAGAAAATAATATTCAAGAATTTAGGGAAAATGGACAGGCTGTTCCCACATTCAGTGCCTGTCCTGATCCAAAATTAGCTCCACCAAGAATGTCCATCTTTCCACTTTCTACTTTGAAGAGCTGTCAATAGAGCTAATACGTGCTAGGAATTCTAAGGAAGCTGGGCACAATCAGCAAGTGTAAACCTATACCACAGCCAGATACTTAGATGCTGGGGCAGGAGTGTCCAAATGGCATTTATGAGCTTCTATCAAAAGCTTTTCGCTTGGCCAAACTTGGACGGATTATTTTTTTCTCTTGAAACAGCACAGGATCCCTCCTTGACACATGTTCCTCTCATTCTCTCATTTTGTTTTGTACATACAGTCTGCTCTGTGAGACATAGAAAATTGTTACCGTAATTCATGGTAAATAGCTAGAATTGGCAGAGCTTTACACGCATACTCACCCACACTCTTAAAAATAAAAGTCCAAACTCAGTCACGTGCTGGGCATGGAGTGTTCAAGCCCAAATGATAAACATTTATGTGCCTTGTGAGAGAGGAGTGATGAGCAAGCACATGAATACATTTTAATATAGCAACTTTGACATTAAATATTTCAGATTATGCTTTATCTGTTGTGTTCACTTGCCTTTTATGAGACTGGTTAAGTGAGAGGGACACATGAGATTTTATTCTTGGAGGGTTTATATCTTAATATCTGAAATGCAGGATGCTTTTGAAGAGTGTTTATTACATACTGGAAAATAGTATAAAATACAGTATCTGTTTCTCTGTAGCTTCATATCAAATATTATTAATCTTGTGAAGTAGTAATAATAATATTTTCTTTCCTTGATTTTGGTTCATCATCATTAATAAAATGTATGTAGGTCAAACTAGATTTTCACTGACAATTGCATAACCTTATAGAGTTGCTACTGGCTAAAAATAAGCAATTATCCTCCCAGCCTCTCCCTTTTTTTTTTTTTTTTAATTAATGAAGACCTAGGAAAAAGTAAGTTTTCAGCATATTCTTGGCTGGACCTTTAGAGATGACAAGATAAAAGTAGCAAAAACTCATAACATTAGTAAAGGAATCTATTAATCTACCAGGCCACAGAATTTATCAAATGAGTGAGCTGAATATAAAGGTGAAAGAAATATAGAGTACCAGATACTCTGAAATGTGGTGCTGCTGGAAATGGTGCAAAGGTAGTAGAGATTGTGAATAATTAGACATCAGTAAGGTATAACTTCTTTGTGTTTTAGAAGTGATAGCACAGAGGCAGGAATCAGCTGGAAGTGCTGTACTGGGTATATATTCCTGTGCAGGCTAATCAATAATTGTTTTCCTAATGAAGTCTCCAGAGGTAATCCTGCTGCTCTGCACAGCACTCTGTGCACAGTAACAGTGAGTCTCAAGAGGGCCAGAGCACCTTGTGCCTATTTGAAGCCTCCAGGTTTCTGTGTTGCTCAGAGAAACATGGCTTCTTACACAGCCTGGCCCATCAAGAGATTACAAAAACTCCCCCCATTACTGTTTAGGAAGTGAATTTTCTGCAGAAATGAAAACAGGATGTAAACTAGCACATGTTCTGCAGCACAAAATGTGCTTCCACTAAAAATCCCCTGTGGGAGTGTACACAGATTTGGGCCAGAGGGAAGCTTGATAGATGGAGCGGTTAGTTCCCCTTTCTCTTTGCAGTTTCTCTGTAGGAGAGCAAAGCTTTGAGGGGTTATCTATCATGGCAGATGCAGTGGGGAGGAAAGGAGTTGTGGAAGAGATGCTTATTGTAAGAACTGAGTGAACATACATATTATCTCTAGCCCTACAGCATCCCATTTCCTGTATTCAAATATTTATTAACATTACAACTGAGCCACAGATGTTCAGTTTAAATGTTGGTGTAAGGAAATTAGAAGGCTGGAGTCAATAATCTTCCAGTTTACAAGTTTTAAGGAAATAAATCAAGAATAGTGGAGAATGATGATAAAATTGGGCCAGTACAAAAGAGAGTATGGGAGTCACACCCAGACAACACTCCAGGAATCTCATGCAGAGCAGGAAATTAACTTGAAGGTCTTGGGGCTCCTTCTGTTCCAGTGAAGTAATGGAAATGGACATGGAGAAGTATTTAACTCCTTGACCTACAGGTGACTTGAACCTTGCTATTACTTCAGCTAGTGGTGATCTACTTACATGAAGCTCACAAAAGATGTAGTAACATGGTCATGGCTCAGAGAGAAAACAGATTTCTGCAGCAGGAAGGGAATCAAGATCTTCAGGGGTGGCACTGATGGTCAAGGGAAGGACAGAGAGCAAAACACAACAGAAAAATGATACATGTAAGTGACCTGATAATGGTAAAAGCACCACTCTAGGTGCACATTAGAGTTTACATGACTAAACACAGCAGTGAAAGAAATCTTACCAGTGCGCCACTGAATGAGCAAAAGTCTTAATCAGAGCCTGAAACAACTACAAAAAACAGAGCAGTTGAAAGTGATGTGTTGGCATGTGTGAAATCTTGAATTGTTCCTTCATTTTCCACCCTCGTCAGTCAGATTCCTTTTCTTCTGGTTTTGCTTGCCCTCTCTCTCCTTCCCAGTAGAATTCCTTTGTGGTCACAAATAATTAGTCAAGTTTCCTCAGTATCAATTCCTTTATTATCTGATCTTCTTTTAATCTTGCAGCTGAGAAATGATAACATGGTAGGATATAATATGTGTAAGGCTTTTTCTTGTCATGGTTTGGGGGACTTGGGGTTTTTTATGGGCTTGGTTTTTTGTTTTGTTTTTTGGTTTTTTTTTTAATACAAGGCATATGCAGATTATCCTATCTCACGTTAGTTCTGCTCAGTCCAAACCAAAATATTCAGCACTAGATAGTGCCTGATCTGAACACTGATGCATACAACTGGCTTTTGATTCATGTCAGTGTAACTGAGGAGAACGAGCACCTCTCCAGAGATGTATATTTACATCATTAGCATCTAGACAAGCCAGCTGAGATCAGCTCACTCTTTCTCTAAATACTATGCTCTCTACAAAGCAAGACCATAAAACCTGATGATTATTATGAAGATTAAAGACAATCAGCCCTTAATTAATGTGTTGGGGAGCAGGCTGCAAGTTGAAAATCTGAAATACGAGAAAGCAAGTCTTTGTTCACAGGCTGGCTGAACAGTGGTTTCAGCACACAGCAAAATTACATTCTTTTACAAATAGCTGTCTGCCAAATGACTCTCAGTAATATCTAAATTGACAGTTTTTATCTGGCCATGTAGTCAGGTAATGCAGCTTAGACAGAATCTGTGTGGAAAAATACATATTGTGTCTTGCAAGAAATCTGCTTCCATTTAGAAACACTGATAGCATCAAGGAAACTGAATTGACAAATCATTTTATTGACTCTTCAATGTAAAACTCAAATGAGAACTGAAAGTCTTAGAGCATTAGAGAAATAAATTCTGGTGGTTTTTTTGCTGAAACATGGGACATATTGTGGCAGCACCTCAAGCACAGGCCCTGAAGCTTCCTGAGATACAGTATGAGTTTTATGGTCAGAACATGTGTAAGGGAGAGACGAAAGTCACCCCTTAAGCTGAAAACTCCTAACTAGATGAAGTTCATTTCACTGCTTGTCTCTGCAGTGAACAAGGCACATACCATTTTACACTCCACGTTACAAATTAGGGGCCTTTAGAGAAATGTGCAAGGGACTGGGTAGTGAAAATCCAACACATTTAGTTGGGGAACAGGTGGGCAGAAACTTGAGTCTGTAGGCTTTGAAGAGTTCCATGCATGCTTATTTTATGCAGATAAATAATCTTGTTTGCTTCACTGAGTACCTATGTAAAGCTCTGTAAATCTGTGTATGCAAGTAAAATGCCTTGTGCTGATCCTGCAGGGACTGTCTGCCCCTGTTGTAGGGCAAAGCTGCCTGCAAGCCTGTATCACTGCCTTTAATCCTCTCTGTGTGTGTGCATTATGTGACAGCACTGCTACATCTCTGTGGGCAGTCCAAAGCATTTATCCACTTCTGAGAACACTGTATGGCTGACCTAATGGTAAGCACACAGAAATGTGGAGAAATGAGCTGCTGAATTACAGGTTAAAAGATTTAATACACGGGTATTTTCACAGTCAAGTTGCAATAAATATTGTGGGTCTTCAGTAACAGCAGATTGAATCTTACTGTGGTGTGAAACCTAACTGCTGCATACTTTAAAATATCATGAGGTACCATCAGCAGTAATTCTTGCTAAAGTTTCACTGGAAGAGGTGAATAAAGTTTAGTAATTGGGCCTTTACTCGAAATGTAAACATATGATTTAACAGCCTGATGGAACAGATTATAGACATAAATAAACCTGGATCATGTTACCTCTTTAGAATATTAACTGAGGTTAACAAATGCTGCATGAAGAAAAAGAAATTGCCTGGGATTCCACTGTCAGCAGTTTAAAATGCATTCACTGTTAATCTCGTGACAAGCATACAACCAACCCCAGCTGGACCTGGGGCTCCCAATTGTGTTGGCATTGTGATTGTTAGAAACTGAATTCCAGGCCCATCTCCCTGCTGCTGCCAAACCATAAAGGGGCAATTTTAATATCAAATTTATAAAGCATTTGTCATCCTCTAGATGTTAAAGAATTTTAGTAAGTGACATGTGAGTTTAGAATGTCAGGATGAATGAGGTATGAGCTCGGAAACAAATAAACTTTAAAATGCCTTCTAGCTTTTTGACTGCAAAGGACTTGAAGCAAGGAAACAACAACAATCACATCCTGTTTTGTCACTTAGTCATGTCAAGCGCCAGTAGCCATTACCACTCCTTCATCCTTTCTGTCCATAGTCCCAGCTGTTCCCATCATTAATTAAGCCAAACATGCTGGCTCTATTTAGAACTATAATTATAATTCAGCTCTTAATACCAGTAATTAATCATACCTTCTTGAAATTCATCTCTCCACCGGAAATGGCACTGGTAACCAGACTTTGCTTTTCGTTTTTGCTCTTGTCTCTTTCTATATCTATTTGATTTGTTTTATGAGTAGCAATACTTTATGGATATGGGCTGAAAAGTAAAAGTAATTTTAAGTGTCAGGCAGAAGAATTTAATTCAAGGAACTGAATTTTCAAACTTAACTGGTGATGGATCATAAGGGGTTTTTTTGTATTTTGTTGTTCTAAGTTTTAAAATGCTCCATAGTATTTTGTTCATTTCTGTTTCACAGATAATGTTTTATCAAGAAAAGTTAAGAGATCAAATAGTTTGCAAAAGCATAATGACCAGCTGTGTTTAGAATTGCTCATTATCTGTACAGCCAAGTGGGAAATTCTGAGGGACTAGTTTTTAAATTGACTACCTGAGCCATGTGATCTAGCAAAGCCTCCAAAATATGAAAAGTATGCTTAATCTGGTAATGACTTTTTTGATCTCTTACTACCAAGGCAACATAATTAGTGTTGATTTCTGGAAAGTTTCTCTCTGAAATCCACTTAACTTTACTCTCAATAATATGCACAAATTCTCCCTGAAACCTCTATAGCAAATGTTAAGGCTGAGATTTTTGAGTCCAGTAAAGTCCAGATGCCCAATGCCTACTGAAATCTAGTTGCAACAAATGGACTTTCACAAAAGGCCCCACCTAATATGTTGTTTTCCAGTATTTTCAATTAAAGACACATTTTGACTTGACTGTGGCTGTAACTGCAATGAGAGGAAGCTTAATGTGATGTTTAAAATAGAACTCAATAATTTATTGCCAGCATTACATCTTCCTGACACCTTGATGTTCCTCTTGTCCCCTGCCCCTCATCTGCTGCAGCTCTTGAAAAGAGCCAGAAAGAACAATGCAGAGAGTGGCACCTCCAGCCTTGGGCCCATCTCCCTGCAACTGAGGTTATTAAGTTCTTCTCAAACTGCAGTGAACCTGGCAGGGGGCAGCATCAGAATATCTCCTGTGGTACCATATTTCTATCTAGGCCTGCCGAGGGTTGGGGTTTTTGGGTTGGGATGGGGTTTTTGCAGTCAGCTTGGCAGCCAGGGTGTGTTATTGGTACTGCAGAGAAGGGATAACCATGGTTAGTCAGTGTTTGAACACCTCAGTCATGTCATTAACTCACCTCATTGACTCGCTTTCCTAGCTGGTGTGGGGGAAAGGTTTCACTTGTACTCTTTATCCAGCCTCTGGTTTGGAGTTACTGTGTGGTGCTGGTGCTGTGATACTGATGCCTTTTACATCATAACTTATTCTGCCATTCCTAGTATTTTCCGTGGTGAAAAACTAGGAATGGCAGAATAAGTTATGATTTTTCTATAGTTTTTTGAGGTTGGTTTCCTTTTTTTTTTCCTTTAGTGATGCTGGCTTGCTCTCAGCTTCATTGATGGCCTGTAATTAGCTGTAGGTTTTCAGTAGCTTTATATGGACCTACAGTTAGCTTGGACTCAGCATCATAATTCAAAGTATTCTATCATTAGCTCTCCTAATAGCTTCTCATAAATGAGTTCATATATATGTCACTTAATAATTATACATAATATATATTGAGTAAACCTGGCAGTATATACACTCACAGCTTCTTCTAGACTCTCCAATGAAAATAGCTTTATTCTGTGTAATTTTGGGGTGTGGTTTGGAGGTTTTGAGTTGGGTTTTGGGTTTCAGTTATGTTTCAGTTCTGTTTGTTTGGTATTTTTTAATGATCCTGCTAATCTGTTGTTGTTAAATCCAGATGATGCTGGTGCACGTGACAACCACTGAATGTTAGTGAAGCTATTTCTGTGTTCTTAATTCTTTTTGTTTCAGTCCAACATCACTATAAGCTGGTAGTTTTCCCACTTATGGTCACTGATGCAGAGAGTTAATGCAATACCTCCATATTTTCCCACTGCACTTGGGTCCCACTTGCAGTTACTTTCCACACAGTTAATGGTGCCCAGTTCTAAGCTGAATGCTTATCTTCAACCCATCATTCAGGGCAACTGTTTTGAATGGTAAAGCTTCCAGCATCAAAAGAAATCATGTGCATATTTGTGTGTGGCCATCACTTGTTTGCTGTCTGGCAAACACATCCATATGCCACATTACATCAGTTTTTGTGTTTAAACATTCCACATAAAACTCCCACTTAACAATGGTCATGAGCTGAGGAGCTCCAACCCATAGCTAAGATCAGCACATCTCATAGCTGAAGAGTTACTCAGATTTTGTTTGGGCCCATCTCAAAAAAGTTCATGCTAAGAGAAATTTTCCACCTTTTTTCTGCTGCCACTCCCCCAGAGCATTTACAGTGTTTGCTTACCTTGAGACTCAGGAGGGAAGCAGTCTTTCCAGCCAAGCTCTGTGTTAGCCTTTAATCAGTTGTTGGGAGGAGCCATAGTTAAAATTTTTAGTTTTTTCCTAGATTGATGACTTCCTGGCTTTCCTTCTTTCTTTGTTTCTTACTTACAATCTCAAAAGTGTGCTTTTGGATCCACTGAAAGGTGCAGAGGGCTTTGGAGGCCCATGTAGCAAAGAATAAGGACACTTCAGCAAACTTCAATTTAGGAGCTAAAGAGAATAGCAAAGGTTAATCAGGAGACTGCTTTTATCAAAAGTTTTCTAGTCTGTACTGGTGAAAGTCTAAAGCATATAAACTGATCAATAGCTTTAAAAGCCAGATGTATTCTCTTGCATTGAAGCTTTTTCCAAAACAGTCCTTACCAAAAGAACAGGGTAACTTTTGGAAACTGCAGACAAGTTTCTAGAACTCCATCCAGTCCGTAGCAGAGCTAGTACTTACTCTATCTTCTTTCTGTTTTGGACATGCTAGAAGGAGACTGAGAGCCTAAAGAAGCTGCATTTCTGCAGAACTGTCAGCATAATTTCCTGTGCTCCAACAAGGCACTTCTACTGCCTCTGAAACTGCCTCTCTTGGACCATGACACTGATTTAGCTCCAGCTGGTTTAGCATGACAGGCAACACCTTCTTATTGATAGATATTGTGGCTTACTATAAGAAAATACATACTCCATAAAATGAAGATGATGATCATAAACTTGGGGAAACAGCTGGGGGGGATAACAAAAGGCTTCAAAGTGAGTGGAAGAAAATGTCTTTTCCACTGGAAGATATTTTCACTTTTTACCAGAAATTACCAAACTCTTCCCAGTCTGTAACCAGAGCAGCCACAACTCAAATCTGTTGCCTGTACCGTCCTCTCTGTCCCCTAGATCCAGTCACAGCCTAAGGCAGTGAGGAACAGCTGCTATGGCCAGTCCTACAGAGCCACATTTGCTCAGCAGCTCTGCCTTCAGCTCCAGTACTGCCCCCAGGACCTCTGCACTATGTCCCAGTATGTAACGTAGATAAGGCAGCAAATCATTACGCTGCCTCCTCTTCAAGTGAAGGCTTTTCCAGTTTAGGACCATTGACTGTTTTGTTCCAAATGTTTGTTTCCCTTGTCCCTTTTTTCCTAACTCAAAAGTTGGAAACATTGTCAGGAATGCATTCCTTCAGAAAAGGACAAGATAAGGTAATATACAGTGCCACTAAATCTAGTCACCTCCATAAACTTCCTATGAACACATGCAGTTTGCAGGAATGCTTTTTAATTCAGCTGATTAAAGAGCATGTAAACAGACAGATAATGCTCAAACTGTGTGCATACGCGGGTGTAGATTTTAAGGATGGAAGACAGCATAAAAAATTCTTAAACTATACAAGTATTTTAACTAGGTTTTACAAACTACTTTCACTTTGGGCTTGGGCCCAGAGTGTAACCATATTATGATTTCTTGGCATGAAACTACAGCTCTGATGGTTCAATTCTTCTGTGAATGACTAACGCTTTACCAAAAACTTTGTTTAAACACAGAAGAATGGGCGACCTTCAAACAAATAATTTTTCAGTACCTGAGAACCTGGCTAGGAACAGTGCAGGAAGCACATGGAGCTGGGCATTGTACCATGAACACCATCCCTTCCTTTTCTCCTGCCTCATGCCATCCTCAGGCCCTCTCTGATTGGTGTCACTGCAGTGAAGTATCTCCACCTTACTCTTTGTGAGAACAAAGGGCTTCACTACGTGTTTGCAAACCAGTTTACTTCTTGCAGCCTTCCAAAGTGGTTCACCAGGTGGTGCTTTTCTTGCCAAAAGGGAGGCTAAGCTCAGCTCTTGGGTTCCTGTTGACTTCCAGACTCACTGGGAACTGGATGCCCTTATCCAGAGTTCTGAGTAAAGCAAAAAGATGCATCCTTGGTTACTAAATATTTGTTATCACCCTTTAGTTGCTCATTGGTAAAATAGGTAAGTTGTTGTAATAGGTACCTGCTTGGGGGAATTCCAAACAGGAAAACAAACATTTCCATATTTAGGTGAGTTCTTTCCCTGCTCACAAAAGCCTAGGTTTCAAATACACTGTTAGCATGAAGTTTTGATATTCATGTTGCTGCTTTCTGAATAGGAGTTAAATAGGTTTTGCACTACAGTGGGGAAGAGTGTCAGGTCTGGAGTGGAAAGCAAATATATTGGAATTAACACCTACACAATTCAGAAAATGCATTTCTTCCAAACCATCAATAGCCTTGCGCATTGGCAGCTCCTCTGTCAAAAAACTGGCTGTTACAGGGACAGCTACTGACAGCCAGCTCAACCCAGAGAGCTGCTGGATGAGAGGAGGTGGCATCCTCCTCTCCCTGAGAATCTGCTGAAGCCCCAGATTTCAGATGACTGGGCATCAGCACTCTGCTTTGACTCCTCTATATGCAATGAGGTCCTCAGTTACCTTCCTGCAATGCTAATTAGCCAAATTCATATGCAGTGCTGCTGAGTGAAGCAGCTCCAGGTATTGGCTCTGTGGAGATGACTTTGCCCTCAGAAAATAGTCCAGATTTTAATCAGACTGTGTGAGCGAGTTAAAGCCACTCTGTAGCTTTAGGTGGCCATTGATAATGACCTTGGTAGAAGACTGTCCTAACAGCTTGGGATCTTGCTCAATCTCACTTCTTCACCTGGTGGGCATCCACATGAAAAAACAGAGAACACTTACAATTTTGTGATCCTTCAACATCAGGCTACCTGGTTGTGAAATGCAGAGGATGGCAAAAGCTGCACTTGATAATAAGTATATTAACTATTAAATGCATACCCTGCAGCATGATGTTCTTTCCAATAAAACAGGCAGCAACAAAACCAGATTGCTCTGGATATGGAGCGTTCAACAGCCCAAACTGGATTTTGGCAGGATGAACATCACAAACAGTAACAGGCCCCCTCTTGTAAAAAAAAAAAAATAAAAAAATAAAATAAAGACATTAAATTGTTAATGCCACTACATAATCAGAGCTTTGATCTTGATTCCAAGAAACCTCAATCCAGCAGTTGAAATCTCTACAGCCAGCACAGGCATTGGTATAATAATGGCACAGAATAAGCTCCATGGTGCTGTCTGCTGCTAGCTCTCCCACTCTCCTTGGCCTAAGCCTACCTACTTAATCTAAAAATCTAGGAAGTTTGAATTTTATTGATCACCAAATACCCTTAAAGTTTTTAAATTAATTCATTCTAAAAACAGGTGAGAACCCTCCATTCTCCAAAAAAGGATGTTCCATGGTAGAGTCTAGCCATCACTCCCCTTGCTTCCCAAGCAAATCTGAAATTATTACAACAAAGTTTACTTTGGTATTAATTTCCTTAATGGATAGCTCTGTTTGGAGCACTCATTCTTTCAGTGACATGTTACATGTCAAATTCTAAATGTTCCAAATCTTACCTTTATGAAAACAAATTAATTCTATTGCTACTTCTTGTGTGAGAGCATGTAGAATCTGGAGGTTTTCTGGCCATCCTCCAGACAGGTAAAAAATGGCTTCCAGGACCGTACTTTTAGGATATGTGGGGTTTTGTTAAACAGCCTGTGCAGAACTCAGCTGGTAAATGAGTTACAAGGGCAACTGAGTGACGGCAATGAAAGGAAATAGTCAACAAGCTGAGGCATTGAAAATGACTGGGATTACAGCAAAAGTTAAGTACTGTGTGTCTTCAGTATTCAGGCCTTAAGTAACAGCTTTGCTTTTGCTGTAAAGGATTCCTTGCATAGCTCCTGTTTTTCTTCCTGAGCATTCTGAAATATATTTGTATCTCGAGTCTGGTTTGTGGTGTATTTCAGAAAAAGGACTGTATCAAGGGAGATCTAAAAAAGTACAAAACTGCTTATGTTTATTATGTGAGAGACAATTTGGGCATTTCTTCGCTGGAATCCACCCTCATTAGTGATGCTTTCCCAAATTACTTTGGCTGCTTTAGGTGTCTCTTTAACAGAAGATGTGTCCTATTTTTAATTGCCCTGCACTCACATCTGTTTCTTTCTTATCAACAAATATCTATTCATTGGTCCTATCTAACTCTTTTACATCTATCTGCATTAAAATGTGTGTCACTCATTAACTCAGGGTTTGTACATAAATTAACACCTCCTGTATGTCCTGTAGCAGTGCTATTCTTTCTGCTTATTGCATCACCTAAAAATAAAATTACATTTCATTTATAGCAGATATCTGAATTCATATCCCTTAAGTATTTCTTAGTTCAATCAGTCAATTTTTGCAATTAGATTGTGTTTGAAGTCCTGTGAGTTTGACAGAGTATTTGTATTCAGAACATTGTTTCCAAACTTGACAGGTGTGGGGTTTTTTTTGTTTGGGTTTTTCTGTTTGTTTGTTTGTTCTTTGTGCAAGAAATAAAAGGTTTCTGACTATTTTGTAAGAACTTTGAGAATTATTTAGACAGAAAACTCACAGGTCTACAAACCTGGACTGTATTAGCCTTAACCCTGTAATGAAAGTCCAGCATCCAGAAGAGAGTTCATATTTAAATATGAATTTTTAGTAAGCTACTTGTTGTTATTTTCCATCCTAGAAATCTACTTGAGAGATAATCTTTGAGCAGTTCTTCTAACTACTCTGTAATCATGATGATTTTTTACTTCTTGAGTACTAAAATATTCTCTGTGTAGGAATGTTCCTATTTGCTTTTCACACAATTTAAGAATCTTTCCACACATTTCTTTTATTACAAGAAATATAATTTCTTGTCATAAAATAAGATGTTCATGGCAAAGCATTATATTATACAGAGGATGCACTATTGCAAAAATGAAAGGTAAGCTCGATCATCTAAATTAGGTCTTGAAAATTAATGCTGATCTATAATCTTTGCCCAGGAGAAATGTAATAAGTCTTCACAAACAGTTGCATCAGATTTCTAGCATTTTATCTAAGTAAGTATGTAACTCTACCCCAGCTGAATGATTAAATACTTAGCACTCGAATATGGGTTTGTAATGGAGAGCATTTAATTTGTTTCAGTTACCTGTACAAATAATTCTAATCTACAGATCACTTGCCCTGGTTTGAATAATGTTCATATTTAACACAACAAAATGCATGTGTCTAAACTTGGCTTGCAGTGTTGAAACAGCTTGTTTAGACAGATATTTGATGGATATTTAGTATCTCAGATATATTTATCACACTAATTCTGTTTATAATACTAATTCTATTTAGTTAAATGTGCAGTTTTCCAGCAGGTAGACAGAATATTAGTATCATGTCTGAGCAAACCACGTGTAATTAGTTCCTGTCAAAACTGACGTAAAAGCAACAGGAAAGAAATTAACTCACGTAATTCTTTGATAGTTGATGTTCCATTGTCTGACGCGAGAAAAAAAAAAAAAAGGAAATAATTTATTACTATTATAATCTTATTTCTGTAGCACAGAAATTGCCTCAGAATTACATAACCATGTCCTTTGCATACTTAGGTGCCCTTTGTTTGTAAATCGTCTCAGGGGAATCCACTAAGCCACTACTGGCAGTCAGAGGTGGGAATTTTACGTAGTTTTCATGATAAGCTTTTTCCCAAAAGTGCCCTGTTTCATGGTCAGTTCCTGGCAGCAGTATCATGTAAACATCCTCCACATGTTTTAGACCTCCTTCTCCATAAAATATTGTCCCAGTAGTCTTCTGTGGCACTGCTGTGGATGGAGAGGCTTAGGGAATGCTTTACATTTATTAGAGTAAAATCTCTAGTCTCTTTTGCCTCCCTGTGAAGTCAGAGTCCACCTCCAGGACTGGCAGTAAGTATAGTAGGTTATCTTATTTCTTTCTGTTATCCTAGGTGAGCAGACAGCATGTTACCAGACAATGAAATGGTGAAACATAAAAAACTTCTACAGAATTCTTAAGAAAGTTGCAGATGCAGAATGAGTATTTGAGTTTGCTCCAAAATCCTTAACTCTAAGGTCATAGGTGTAAACTCAAGGATTAAAAATTGGCTTACTTTATAAATTTGGAGTTACAAGAAATCAATTAGCTTGTCCTGTTCCATAGATTGTGAAATATCAGTGAGAGCAAAGAGAGAGAAGTAATCCTTCAGTTCGTAAAGAGAGGCAATTCAGACTCATACTTTTAGATTAAAATTTGTTGTGGGCATAAAATACTCTTCAAAGAAATTGGTTCTCGAGTGGGAAACATGCTATCAGATGTAATAGTGATGTATGGGACCGTCTCTTGAATGAACTCAAAAGTGCTGTAACTTTTGCAACGTCTTCACTTGGGAGGGCTGGGTGCTAAAGCTCTAAGCAGAGTTTGATGAGATGAAAGCATGTTGCACTCTAAATGCACTTACCAGTTGGACGAACAGCACAAGGCTGGCTCCCAGTATGTGCCTTTTACTTTGTAAACAGGGAGCTTGATAAGTAAAGACCTGCTGGATGATTAAAAAAAAAAAAAAAAAAAAAAGAGTAGGCACGTATGAAACAAGAGAAGAATAGAAGAATATAGCTGGATCAGCTGTACTGTGTTTGAGCAGCACTGAATGAGAGAAATATGCCGGCAGTGTGTTCATCACCAGCCTTTAATGACACACCATGACTATTTTCCCATCATTCATGTATAGAGTGTTAATGGCATGTGCTCAGAAGCAGCTCCAAAAGAAACAAGCAAACTACATCACTTCCTCTTGAACTGATCTCCAGGGCTGCTTTAGACATTAAATAGATTAGCAGTAATGTTAAAGTGGTGGAGAAGGTTACATAGTTGTCCAAATGGATTCATCAAACAGCTCAATTTAAAAATGTTTATTATAAATTGGTTACATTCTGATGAGGCAGGGAATGTTTTTTAAGCGTGCATAAAAATTATATAAAAATGATTTTTTCTTCCTCTTTTTTTTTTTTTTGTTAGACTAAGAAATGTGCTATATAATTAAAAATTTAATTTGCCAATGATGCATCATCTGTAGCTAAAATCAAGCAAAGGTAAGGGCTGCCATCTCAAGTCAGATACCAAATCTAGGGGTGGCAATATGATAACGTCCCCCAAAAACAACTTTTGGAGGGAAAGGGTTCAGGGAGCAGAAGAGACAAGTCTTCACAAATGCACTTCTACAAAATGCAGCACTCAATCTCATGTAAGGTCTGATGTTGGATAAAGTGAGTTATGCAATTAAATCAGACTGGCAGGTTCCATATGCACATGAAGTATCAGGTTGCATGGTGAAAACAGCATCAGACTGGGTCCTGAATTGCTCGAAAAGAAAGGGTGTTTTACATCACAGCAGGTTAAAACTTTAGCTGGGCTTCTGGAGCACAATTAGCATAATCTGATTACTATCCAGGCAGGTGATGGTTGCTCCTGGATAAGCCTAAAGGAAATTAACACTGAAAGCATAAAGGAGTGCTCAGTGGAAGGAGAGAGGAATTCTGAAGTTATTTGGGACTGAATGAATACTACAAAATAATCAATGCTGATAAATTTTAAGAAGTGTCTTGCCTGTTCAGATTTCTTAAGGTTTTAAGTACTGCTTAACTTTTCACTCTATCAAACTTGTTCTTATAGCCATTGCCCTTATGATTTCTTACTTGGTCCAAGAGACATATTTGAGGGAGGTGCTGGGGTGGGGGGAGCACTGTATTGGGTTGGTTTGGTTTGAAGTTTTTTGGTATTTCTGATTATTATGTTCTCTCATGTCATTTGAGATATTCTCATTATTCCCTGTAACTAACTCTATTAAGCTCCCATTTTGACACTAATATCTCATTCCAGGTGTTAAAGTACTGGCTATTAAATTCTTTCAAAGTAAAGCCATGAGTTGTGCTCCTTCCTTCTAAAGGAAATTATGATTTACTGGCAGAGAGCCAGGGTGAGGCTGTCAAAACTCCTATACTGTGCTTCCAGCTGTGCATCTCTCCCAGTGTGTAACTTACTGGGATTTTCTTGTGGTTCTAATTTCAAGCTCCAAACTTAGGCATTGCAATGCTTATCTTAATTCTTGCAAGCATAGTCTAATTATTTGCACTTATTTACAAGCCTCGTTCCTCAGACCAGTAGAAATTATATTGCTAATTAATAGTGGCTAACTGAAACACTAAATGGGCTTTTAGGTCCATACAGGAAAACTAATAAAACCCAAAGACATTAAATTTTTTGAATACCAGATACTTTAAATGGCTTCTAGGTTTTGCATTTCTCGTCACTGATTTTAAGTCATTTTTAGTCCCTCTGCATAGGATTTCAGTAGCACCAGGAATGACAGTGTGCCATTCTTTTTTTATGTCATCATTTCTAATACAGTTCATGTTAAATTGAAAAAGTTAATGTTCAAAACATGATCCTTTAGACACCATTGAAAGAGCGCTATAGAAGAACATTTTTCCTTTATGTCCCTGTCAGTTAAGGCTCAGTTTTCCATTCTGATTAAGGTGAAAAGACAACATCTCTGAGCTTTTATGCAGGTTGAAGGGCCTGTCTGCTCACAGCTATGACTTTGCAAGGGCACCCCTTTCTATGCACATAATAAATGTGACACGTATAGGGAACCTCAACTTCCTGCGTGTAAGCTGCAGTGAAATACCATAGATTTCCAGATAAAAGCTAATCCTGCACAAAAACCCTCATACAACTGCACAAATCTGCAGTAACTGCATGTGAGGAGTCTGGAGGCTTTCACTGAAATTGGGACCAATATGCCAAAGCATTTATTCTCTCAAAAAAGATTCTATCCAGGACCTGAAGATTCCTGGGAAGCACAAAAGCATCACTGGCCAGATCATCTCACACCAGTAGATATTCATGGGGATCTCCACATATGTCACACTTGAATTTTAAGACTGTTAGATAGTTTGTCACTGCTGAGGCGATTCTCTATTGCTAAAGGAGCTTCTTAGACTTTTCCCCAGAGGTGTACCAGTGAGAGAAATCTGGATCTGGAATTTTAATCTACTCAAAGCCTGAATGTGGGAAGAGGGCTTATGAATGGCAAATATTTAGAACTGCTTTCCAAGAGCTTCAGGGACAGTACTATACAGCCTGGAAATTGCTGAAACTGGGGATAAAAAAATTTCTCATAACCTGTGTCTCTTGGAAAATTGGTTAAGTATGTCAGAAGAGATATTTAATGTTCTCAAATGCTTCCTTTCAGGCATTCTTCCAGGCCAGCAATGGCTTTTGAATTTTCCCTAAAATACTACTTCAGTGCATTGTCCATCCACCTATGCAAAGGGGAAGGGAGCAGAAAGCTTTTTGACACTGCCAATTCCTTTAGGCACCTGACTCAAGTGACACTTCTATATTGCAGATTAGTTTCCATTTTCCATTTCAGGTCAAACCTTTTCTTCTATTAAAGCACTGAACATATAATTATGAGCATTTTCTACCTATTTAATTTTGTCTGATACTGACCCTTTGATTTTAATTACCCTGAGATGATCTTGAGTTACATTTTAAAAACCTCTGTGAAGCAGACCCATGCTGCACATCTTAACTGTATTTTTCAATGTGAGGACTCCTGCTGTCCAGTCTTCAGCTATATTTGAACTGCATCTCAAAACTGAGGTTTGTAGTTAACACACTCCCACACTTACACCTCCCACCCCACCAAGCCTTTCTCTAGAGCAGTACCTCCAATGAATCAGAACCCAGATCTAGTTCAGATGTGGAGTAGCTGGTGGAGTTACCCCTTCGATCCTCTCAGGAGAGAATTAAGGGCAAAGCAGTGCATCTGGTTAGGAACATTAGTTGTTCACTTTGTGCCTTTCTTTTATTCTGACTTTTAAAAGCGTACCCACCGGTATAAACAGATGGGGCTCAAAAGAGCAATTACATTAGCAGAATTTCAAAACTCATGGCTCTTTATGACTGTATCTGTCTTGTCTTGGCCAAGGAAAATCATTATTATAATTCCATCTGCATAAAAGATGCTTACCACCTCCTCAACAATTTGTTCACTGTTATCTCTATTGGTATGCACTTCCATACCCTTCTCTGATTTCTTATCACTGGTTGCTAACTCCGAGGAAAACAGCAAGAGGCAGGACTAACAGGGAGAGTTAAATTAGCCCACTTTCACACTTCACCTCCAGTAAATCTGCACGTGAATAAAAGTCTTCAGTAACCAGATGAGATAATAGAAGAAAAACTATAGCTCACGAGAAGCAAATCTCTGGCTTACTTCTCAGATGAAGGACTTTGCAGGTGTTCCCTGCAATGCTGCTCCAAGTCCATATCCTCTCACTGAAGACCTAATACTACTCAATCCATATAGCTTTGGTATAATTATTGGCTTAACCTTAAACCGTCCTCTCTCACAAAAAAGAAAGCACTTTGCTTCTGCACAGATGAGGTGTCAACTCTCCACAGCAAAGCACTACTCCTGTTACTGCAAGGAGAAACCTCATGCAGACAGTGGAATTAAGCTGGTCTAAAAATACATCCAGCATCTTCTCTTTAACAGAGAATGACAGATCACTGCTGGATTAAAAATGCAGCTTTACTGCCTGAAAGGGTTTTTCTTATTCCTGTGTTTCATTCTGTGTTCAAAAATTCACCTGGAAAACTCTAAGCTTAGAGTTGTTTGTACAAATAAACGTTCTGAATAAGGAAATAGAAGAAAATATCATCATTAATTTTACCTAACATGAGGAATCCTAAAACAAACCATTTACTCCCACAAGAGATTTCACACTCTGGAAAGAACATGGTAATTTATGCTTAACAACACAAAGCACAATGCATGTATTTTCCAGATTTATACCAGGTAAATCATGAGCCTGTCTTTTACTTTCAACTTATTGATCATTAAAATCATCTGGTAAACCTCCAGCCTTCTAATAAAAAACAGCCTGATCATAAGAGAAGTGTCAATCACTGGAGACAGAATCTATGAACAGGCCGAGTGCTGTGTACCTAATTAGGTTTGGCTGAGCTAACTGCACTCTGAGCATATCTTCCCCTGCTTCAGCTACAAAACCATCCTCAGGGCACAGCTAGTTTCCTATTCCCACTGTGCTGCCTTAATCTAGTAAACTTCCATCTCTGACCTCAATAAATATTTTATTTTTTAATAGCAAGATGCTTGCTTCATTCCTCTGCAAGATTACTCACCCTGATTCCATTTCTGCATTAAATGTTTTTAGACTTGGGCATATCTATGAAGACAGATACACAGATATAGACTAGATAGAGAGAGAGAGGGATACATATGTGAGCATATGATATATGTAGGATTATATCATATGAACATAAGCAAAAGAAGGTAAAGCAGAGAGGCAATGCAGCAAGGCAGACAGTATATCATTTCTGGAATAGCAATGCTGCAGACTTTTCTGCAACAGCTTCTGGCAGTTGAAAGCAATCAAACACAAACACCTTGCTGCTTACAACAAAATCAGGAATTTTCTGTGATGGCTTCAAGAAACTAAAAACTAAAACAATTTTCATGAAAGAGTGAGAGGGAAGGAAAGCTTTCTTCCTGTGCAAAGATTTCTACGTGAAAGAAAGCAAGCCATGACTCTTAATGATAGCTGAGCATTACTGCTTCATTGCAGATGTTAGGCTTATCTTTTACATTTTTCTCTGCCATTTTCATCCAAAAAAAAAAAAATCTCTATTGAAACTAAACCTTGAGAAAGGTAAAACTAAGGTTGAAGTTTATTTCAGAGCTGACTGAAGCAAGCATATTGATTTTCACAAGTTTTGTATCAGCTTCTTGGTATGCTACATTTCTCATTCAGCCACGTAATATTTGGGATAATATTTCTCTGCATACCATGGGGTCCTAAATGTTCCTATCAAACAGAGAAGCAAACATTGTCATCTTGGTCCACACTGAATTGAGTGTTTATGAAGCCTTTTCTTTAAAAAGCAGATTTGTTGTTTTGGTGGTTGTTATGGTGTCACATACCTGGGAGAAATCAAAGTGCTGGTTTGGTTTGGTTGGGTTTTTTTTTTAATGTGTATGCAGTGTACCTAGAGAAATAGTATGGCTTTCAAAATGCCTGGATTCTAGCATCTAGGATTTCTCTGGAAATGGCAGAATTTGCTAAATATCTAAACCCTTAGTAGTCTCCCAGCTGAAAACATTCATTATCCCCCTTCTCCTGCCCCACCACTCACAAACACCAGCCTGATATCATGGCACGTTCTACCTCCCATAACAAATTTGGTGTATGGTCACAACCACATTTTTCAGTAATGACTGTGACATGCAAAGGACATGATTCAGCAAGACTAAAGCACTCACTAATAGCACATTTACATTCCTATTGATTTGAAAGGAGCTACTAAGCAACTGAGTGAGGTAAATACTTGCCTGTGTAAAGCCAGCAAAATGCTTTAAACTCTTGAATCAGAGCCTGGCAGAGGGTAAGTACCAGTGTTCCTTTGTAAACTTGTTTGATCATCGTTTTCAGGGAAAAAAATTAAACCAAGTGGACTTCCTTTGAGTTCATTAGGTGTCTACTGAAAATGGTTGTTTCAGGGTAATAGAAACCTTTAGAAATCTTTTTTCCTCTTGGAACTTCACCAGCCACAAGCACAATCGGGGGCGGAGGGAGGAAAGTCTTACATCCCATTGTCTCCACAGGACTCCCTGTTCCCTACTGAACACCAGTGTCAATTTTTCCGAACAGCTTTGTCTTTCTGCCAAAGATAATGGACATGTTTGGAGTGTGTGGGTAAAGATTAAAACCTTGTCACTCATACATGGCTCGCTTGCTCGCTCGCTTTTTAGGTATTTCAGTAATCATTCCTTCCCTGTAGTTTGTGGATGCTTTGCAGTACTTAAGACTAAATTGTACTAAATGCTAGATTCAAACATTTCAACAAAGTAGTAGAGCTATAGGTATCAAAATGGTGTACATCACATTTTATATATTTTTTTAAAAATCAGTGTGGAGTTAGGTTCTCTTAAAAAGCTCTGTCAGCTTTTTTTTTTTTTTTTTTTTTTTTTTTGTGGGAGGCTTCTGGTGTGGGGTTTTGCTCCTCCTAGAACGTGACAAAGTGAAACTAAAGGAAAACAATTTCTGCCTCCTTTCTGAACTTAACAACATGATTTTTTCCAAAAACAGAAGAGAGTTCAAGACCATAAAAATATTATTGCTAAATTTTAATCCCCTGAAAATAAGGTCAGGCTAAAGCAAACAAAGTCCATTGAGGAGAAGTTGTTTTTATTAAGGCATTAATTTCAGTGGTGCTGTGAAAGTCTGCTCCGGTGTAGGTTCACTATGCAAATGTCAAACAGGAGTGTGTCCTCAAGGTCTCTCCTTGCATGGTAATTGAAGGATAAAATTTAATTCTGGGAAGATTATTCCTCACTAGAATCTCAGGACCAAATGCATACCTACAGCATGTCCTCTGTGTCACCAGGGCTTGGCTGGCTGAGGGAGACACTGTGTGACAGCACTCAGTGGTGAGAGACTTCAAGGGCCTGCACTTCAAGAGTGACTGGGCAGTGAGAAGAAATAGTTACCTGAAGTGTCATATTTGAGCCCTTATCAGCAACAGATTTTTCTTATTCATCCCTCTGCGCCTGTCACTATTCAGTTACAATTCCACCTTGGCAAGCACTGCCACAGAGGAGCCAGCAGCACTAGTTTAGGTACTGTGTCTCCTGACCTTCAAACAACCTTCACTTGGCCTTGCTGAGCCTCACGAAGTTCACATAGGCCAAGCTCTCCAGCCTGTCCACGTCCCTCTGGATGGCATCCCTTCCCTCCAATGTGCCAAGCACAGCATCACACAGCTCAGCGCTGTTGGCAAATTTGCTGGGAGTGCACTCAACCCCACTGTCTGTGTCACTGATGTTAAAAAGTGCCAATCCCAACATCAGCCCCTGAGGAACATCACTCATCTCTGGTCCCCACCTGGACATTGAGCTGTTGGCTCTGAGTGTGACCAGCTAACCAATCCATTACCCACCAAGTATCCATCCACCAAATCCACGTCTTCCCACTTCAGGGACAAGGATGTCACTGTGAGGGACAGCTCCAGGCAGATGATGTCAGTTGCTCTTCTCTTATCCATCACCAACTAACCCCATGCCAGAAGGCCAACACACTCATCAGGCACGACTTGCCCTTAGTGAAGCCGTGCCCTCAGGCTGTCATCACTCTCCTCCTTATTTTCTATATGCCTCAGCATAGTTCCCAGGAGAATCTGCTCCATGATCTTGCCAGGCACTCGGGTGAGACTGAGTGACAGGTAGATTATCTTCTTTTGAAGAATACATTATCAGAGGAGGACATGGAAATACTGCCTCCGGAAGAAACAGAACTGCTAGCCTGGCTTCTTACAACTGGAAGCCAGAATGTTTGGGTCCTCCACCCAGGTGAGACCGTACACTTAAGTCATGTTAGGAAAAAGGAGGTTGGTTGCTTTTGCAGATTCTTGAAAATACAAACTTACTTATAAAGAATCATCTCATGGTTAGTGGTAGTACAAGATGGATAGCTGGACTGGATGATCTCAAAGGCCTCTTCAGACCATGATGATTCTATCACCTCTGAAAAGCTTTCTGTGGCAATTTTCACTGTACCTGTCATACTTCAGGAAAGCAGATTTTCTGAGGACAAGAGAGCAGAGTTGTGTGTTGTCTTTAGACAGCATTATAACCTATAATCCAAGGTGGCTGGGTGACTTCACTGGTGGCTCCAGCCAAAGGGCTAAACACGAGCCATACCAAGACAGAAAGCTCTGGGATATGCCAGGAAGACACAACTGTGGTGCAGTGAATAGACAGAGATGTTTGGGGGGCAATTCCATCTGCCTCTGCCAAGCTCTTGAAGTCCTGTTCTTTCCTCCTCACTCAGCTTTCTCAATGAGTGCTGATCAGGTTATATTAAGACTAAGAGTGGACTTACAGTCCTTAACAAAAGACTCTGTCCTTTCGCCTCAGGAGATCGCTGATTTTTGAAACAAATGCAGTTTCTGAGTTGTTTGTGTACAACACAAGTGGCATTAAAAAATGGAAAGCGTTGCAGTAATATTGATCCACCAAAGCCTCCCCTAAAAATACCCTTTTTTTCTACATTTTAGATTACTGTTAAACTACTAGCAATAACCTCTGAAAAACTGTCTATTGCTGTTTGGCTGTTCACAATAACTGGGGCTTGTACACTGCAAACCTCTGAGTGCTCAACAGTCGAAGGTTTTGTGCAGCAATTTGAAGTGTCCTCTTGTGAAAACAGCAGCTCTGGTTTTATAACTAGAGCACTACCATAATATTGTTTTTACTAGCTCAAGGTTCAATTTCAATACAATAATAAATAACAAAACCCTCTTCAAACAGCTCCTTAAAAATACAGTAGTTTAAAAAAGAAACTGCATAGACAGCAACTCTTCCTGTTTAGGGAAATGACTAAAGGCCATGCAGTCTCTCCCTCCTGTAAAGGAGGAAGAGGAGAAAGAGAGAAATGACAAGACTCAGACACTGCTGTCCTGAATGATGGAGCTGGGACTCAACTTCGTGTAAGTGGCCTGATCTGATCTGTAGTGTGTGCATGCTGCTCTCAAGAAGGGGATCCTGCAGGACTTTCAGGCACTGGCAGCTCATCTTCTGATTCACTGTTTTTAGAAGCTGCATACCCAGTCTATTTTTCATCTAATTAGTGATAGCTGTGATATTGTTAATGTCTTCTGAGACAAAATTTGTATACTTCTCTGAGAGTTAGAAAAGCACATTACCTTAAAGCCAAAGCCCCTTGGAAAAACAGGAACAAATTATGGTCATTCTGATGCTATGAATTTGACACATCCCATAATATAAATAATGTTATCCCAGAATCACACTGTCCAAAAGCAGTGCTTTTCTGTCATCTGAGACAAACTTGAGTAAAACTCTGTGAGCTGGTTTTGGGTTGAGAATTGCCTGGAATCTGGCAATGAGCCAGCCCAACTTAGGTTCATGTGAGCTGGAGAGCCCCAAGCAGTCTCTCTTCAAGTACCTGGCTTAACTAAAATATTCTCATTTCAAGCCTCCTTGCAAATCATTAGTAAGTATTGACTTTAGTTTTAGTTTCTGTTTATCTTTAAGAAGCAATGTCTTGAAGCTTCAGGGTACCAATTCCTTCTTTCCATGATGTGTATTGATTTGCCAAAGGATATTATGTCGTGCTTTGGAGCCTTATTTTCAGAATAAGAATTTTAGTAAACTGGAAATCTGACAGATTATAGGACTTCAAACTTCAGATTGCACTTGCAATTAATCCAGTGAGTTTCTCTCATATATCTAACAATTAAGAGAAAACTAATTTGAAAATGTAAATGACATTATAATGCTTACCCAGCTACATATTATATTATACCCAACTACATTATACTAAACTGCCTGCAAAAAATACAAAATGGTGATTCTCTGAAGGAAATGCTGTTCCAAGTAAGGTTATGAGTCTATGAACTGTTTTAAGGTACTGGATGTAGGTAACTACGTAAGTGGCCTGACAGCCAACAGCTGCTGTGACATTGCTTTCGGTGAGAGCCACTCCCTACTCACTTTAATGGAAGAACAGGGTCAAGCACCTTCATGGGTGATTTTTTTTCCTTCAGAGAAATGACTAGCTAACCTCAGCAGGAGAAAAAAAACTCTTCAAAAATCATACAGATACATTCTTCATACCTTTAAAGAAAGCCATCTGTTGGAAGCAGTTCCACGAGCAGACAGTTGTTGAGAGATGGCACCATGGTTAAATGAAAAAATAAATATCAGTTCACTCACAAGTCCTTTAATTTTGCCCCTATCTGTCCAAAAGGCAGTATTATTTGGGGGTTTTTTCAATTAATATTTAGCCTTGAATTATCTCACTGCATGCTTGTGGTGCATTTTGGTATACGTTCAATAATGTAAATCTGTTATAAAGAACTAACTGCATTTGCTGTTCAACATTTTATTTTGAACATTCTTGGGATGCTCTCCTTAACTAAGAAAAGGCATTGTCGTGGTTTTGGTACTCATGTTTGTCTTGGAGAAGTGCACAATAATTTCATTAGAGCTACTGTAAAAGATCATTAAGAGTTTACCCTTTGTGTATATGGGAATGATTTTTTATTTGTATTTATGAAGAGAGGGATAAGAAATACAAAGCAAGGTTACCTGAAAGGAGTGGAAAGACACTAACAGTGTGAGTGAAATCAAGCATTTTCAAATGTAACTTTTTCTTTCTTTTTTTTCTTTTCAATTTTAGTGTTGACATAACTGGCATTGAGTTTTGTCTCTGAGTGATTTTCTTTCCCTGAGCTTGTGAGTTCATTTTCTCGCATGACATATCCATGGATGGACAGACTGGATGTCAGTCCAACACCTCAGCAAAGTTAGTACAGCCCAATCATTGCAGAAATGCTTTATTTTCTCTCTGCTTGCTTATTGGCATTGCCACCCTTGAGTCTCCTCAGGGCTCTCAATGCTCTAAAACACGGTAAATGCATCACCTGATGGGTCAGCAAAGACACATGACCACATCCCCTCTGTCACGAGCAGTCTCCTTAGTTCCATGCTTGAGAAAATGCTTCAAAACGTCTCTTCCCTTCCAAGCAATAACAGGAAGTATTCACCACTGTGAGAGTCTATTCTGCTGCTGCTGTACTTGCTCTCAGAGGAGTTTGCTGATTTACAGAAGGAGGTATCAAGTGAGCTTGCTAAATCATGCAGATTAGAAATAGTTATGTAATAGGCCTCTCCATTTCCCTGTTCTCTTCCCAGTTCTACTGTCCCACATCCCCACTGTCTGTCTCTCCCTGTAATTCCACTGATACTCTTCTCTGGTTTTTGCATTTCTTGTCATTTAGACCATATTTAGGTGTCTCCATGATTCATCTTTTTGTGTATCAGCTGAAGTTTATTCCCTCCTTCATAGCTCTTTATGCCTAAATTCACACTCCTTCTTACATCACTGAAACCAAAAGTTGTCATCCAACTGTGCAAAGGATCACGGCAGCAACCTGGAAAATAAAGCTGCAACACCTAAAAGCACTGTCAAATGGTTGTACTTAAAGGTTTGGAAACTGGGGCAGCACTCTTCCTGCTGCCTCTGTATTTATTTTCTCTAGAAATCTTGAGATACAGGTGTAAAAATTACAAATGTGAATGATGGGGGAAATTATCAAAGTTTAGGTGGATACCAGCATTTCAAATCAAAGGTCATGTAGTATTAACAGTGCCCTAAAGGCCAGCAGCCTACTGCTCCCTTCCGTTCCCAGTTCTGAATTACCAGGCATGGAAGGATAAACACAAGCTGACCTTAAGTTAATTCTTTCCCTAGACTGGGCTAGCCTTTGATAATTTTGATTTTGAGAACCTTCCTCTTGATTTTAGATTTTGTTACTGGTACAGTTTATTTAAAGAAAAGCAAACAAAACACCCATTTCAAAATTTGCATTATTTCTGCAAATACCTTTGTTTTCCCTGCCACTGCGTGTTCTTGTCCCACCTCTTCTCTGTAGGTATCTCGGAGGTTTTGGATCTGTGCTAAAGATGGGATGAGGCTGCATGACATCCAGTCAAGTTCATATTGGTTTCCCTTTCCACTGCCAAAATTTCACAGATGAGCAATGGCCCAGAGGTGCCCCAAACAGGCAGCCAGCAGCTTAAGGATGTCTTGGCTTCCTGATTCTTCCTGCTGAAAATGGCAGAATTGCAGGAGCTCAAAATTTGTCATTTCCACTTCCATGTGTAACAGAGGTGAAAGAAATGGGGAACCTCACCCCAGCTGCCTGCTAAAATCCAGCTTTAGAAGAGCTATGCTTCCATTACTCAGCTAAGTCTAGGTCATATATAAAAAATGCCAATTCACCAAATTGGTTAAAATTTGACAGGGACTGACAATAAAAAGATGCTGACCTTTGATTTCTTATTTTAAGCTCCTCATTGATTTCTTCAAATAATGTCAGGGCCAGTCTCATTAATTTTTTTTTTCCACTCTGTTTGAGAAGAGGGTGTAAAACAAATTCCTCAGCATGTAAAGAGATTACATTAAAGCCAATATTTTCTCTTTGGTCAGGTGAGTCAGTTTTGGAATCAGTCATTTGCTTTTATAAGTGAAAGCCTTTAGAGGAATTTCTACCCCACCCAGGCAGCTAGCACAGCTTTGTTTAATGTTTTGAACCCTGCCCGGCTCCAGCAGATAATATCCATATTTATTGATACAGAGGTCTTGTGTGAACATGACCAGAAATTCTTTGTGCTCTGCAATCTCACCCCACTCGTGGTGCAGGAAGCAGCTGACTGGCCTTTCCCACCCACCACATCCTTTGGAATGAAGATGATATCTCCCCACAACCACTGCCTACAGACAAGATGCCACAAGCAAACAGGTGTTTTCAGCAGGCAGGCAGGAAGGGAGAAAAACAAATAAACCTCAGTCTGCAAGAGAGGAAGAAGGCTGTGACACACTTTCTAATATCCTCCACGTCAAATTTTATCCCAGACCTGCAACCAGCAAATCCTGCCTGTCTCAGATCCAATGAAAGGGCTTAGGACTGCTTTAGAGAGCAGGACTAGACAGTTATGTTTAAAACAAATAATAACAAAACAAAGGGAGAGTCATTTAACGCAGTCAAGTTTGCCAGCAAGCTTTCCTGTGGATAAGTATACCAGTGTTTGCTAGCCTTGCAAAATTAGCCAAAGGTTATATTGGCTGTTTCCCAAATTGCAGACAAACCTTTGAGTGCACCAAAGACTTGAGTTGCTCCTGCAGCATCACACCCTTCTGCCTATGTCCTTTAATATTTACGTAACCTTAAGTCTAAAGCCAATGAAATAGGGTTTATATTTTTTCTAAAAATGTCAGCCCATGTTTAAAACCAAAACAAAAAGCCCAGCCCTTCCCCACAAAGAGACCAATTCAAAAACTTCTAAAACAAAGACCTTTAAAACCTATATCTTGTTTTGGCATGTTAAAAAATAACAAATAAAAAATTCCTAGATTTCTGTTTGAACTGACTTCCCATTGGTACTTACACTGATACTGCATTTAAAATTATGCAGATGGTATCATTGATTTTGACACTTTTGCTTCAAAACCTATACAAATGCTCATACATGTTTAGATACTGTCTGAACAGAGGGATATCTACATGTTGTAAGAGAAGGAGGATAAGAATGGTTTCTAGAAACAAAACAAAAATGCTCAGATGGATTTCCCTTTTCTTCCCCATCTTACAACTAAAGTAACTTTCAAATTATACTTACTAGTTCATGCAAAACTAGCCAGATCTACTTTGATTTACCATTGGAATTCATACAGTTGAAACCAATTAGAGCTAATTAAAGGAACCTGCCTAGTGAAGGCTTAAGGGAGAGCACCCAGTTTGGCAGGAAGGTGGAAAAAAAAGCATATATAGTTTCTACTAAAAGTCTTGTTTTTATATATATGGCCATGGAGTAAAATAAACTTGGGCTTTAAAATCACTGCAAACAAACCAAGCAGTGCTGAGGCAGTGAAATCCCCCAGAGGACATCATTTCCTATTTCCAAGCACAAGCTTTAATCACAGAATCACTACCTGCTTGTTTAAGTTCTCCCTGATGCTCAAACGCTTCCCTTCTGTCCTTGCCATAAGCAAAGTCTCTGCTGCTTCAGCACCAACCTCAGTGCCTGGAGATGAGCACAGCTCCAACTGCCAAGCAGTGAAAGTACAGGTAAATCTGTAAATACAACTAACCAGAGATGGTTAGACAGAATTCAGAATTCACCAGTCAATTCAGAGCAAAGAGACAACTGTCAGTAGGTCATATTTAAGACACAGAGTAGGAAATTATGATTTCTGTATGATTCCCTGGTATTTCACTTCAGAGCTCTTGTCAGTTTACTTGTGAGTAAGCTTCCTGTAGCAAAGCTCTTCCACTCCTGAGAAATTGGGTGAAATCCTTCTGCTTGGCAAGTCTGCATTGACAACCCCAGTGCCCTGCCAGCCATTTTCTCCTCAAGGTTAGTTCTGCTACTGAATTTCTCTAGCAAACTGAACAATACTTTTTGGCCATTGTCACAGAAGAAATGGCATTTCTGACTTTGTTTCAGGCTCCCAGAATGAAAGAAAGGCAGGGACAGAAAGTAGAAAAAAGGTTTTAAAGAGCAGGAAAGAAAATATGCGTGTAACATGTGCTCCAAACCCAGCTACATTAACATTCAAATGCCTTAATTTCTCATTAAATCTTGGACAAGAAGATTTAAAATAAAAGGAGGAAGTTGATGTTTCAAGCCATTACCTTGGCTTTTTCATGAGGCATCAGTACTTCAAAAGTAAGAAAATTAAGTTGGGCTCTTCAATCAAAAAAAAAGCTGAATTTGCCAACAAGTTCATTTTGGCAACAAGTAGTGACATTTTTTTCCCACTTACATAACAAGATTTCTGTACACCTTCAACTACCATCTTTCTACATTAATTTCTCCCAGTTAAAATATTTTTCAGTATTACTGTTTCAGTTCTCCAAGGAATACTCACAAGACTATTACTTCTGTTTAGAGTCAGAGACACTATCAGGATATAAGGACTGTAGCTTTGGGTTTTGGCTGGGTTTTTTGGGTTGTTGGTTTTGTTTTAATAATTTGTCTAAACAAACTACTTCTTGTGTGTGTGTGTACATATATATATATATATATATATATATATATATATATATGTATATATATATGTCAACCCTCTACCCCCTCACCTGCAATTGGGTTGTTGCGAGGGGGACAGGAAATCAGTGTGTGAGATCTGTGTGTATATATATATACATATATTTCATATACTTTTTTTATTTTATCTATATATATGTAAAATTCTCTTCCTCAGCCCAAAATATGTGTGCTCTGCAGTCCTACTCAGCAAGAAGTGCCCTGTGAGAGAGGGAAAAAAACCCCAAACCAGTTCTGTTCTAAAAGCATGGTAACATATTCCTTTTGAAGCTTGAAAAGTCAGTCTGGGTTTGTTGCATACATTTGTGTTTTCTCAAGCTCTCAGCACTCTTGCAGTGCTGGCTGCCCTGTTCTGCTGTTCCAGCTTCCCTGCAGCACAGAAAGCTGTTCCACGGGCTTCACAGGGAAACACACTCCTCAGCTTTTTTTTATGGTAAATGCCTAATCCAGTAATTTTTGGTTTTGGTTTCTGTGTTATAGAAAGTCCTACTTTCTTTTCCTCAAATACTTTAGTGCAGTTCTTGCACTAAAATGTCTGGTTAAATCTACTAAGAAGACTAAATGCAAGATACAACGTTCAACTACAGGGAAAATATTGTAGATACAAGTAGGCTTTTCAATGTATCAGGAGAAAGCCATGAGCAGACGGACTGGGAAGGTTCTAACCTAACTCAAACTACAAATGAGACTCATTTGTTAGCAGGAAATGTTAGCAGAGTGCTGGCAGGCCTGCTAATGGCCCCTTCTGGATTTAAAATGAACAGATACATGTTAGAGTGGGTAACAGCTGGAGGGGAGGAGAACCAGCTAACAGAGATCTATTTATTGGTACACCTTGGCTGGGTGAGTTTCTGAAAAGTCGCTGTGTAGCATCAGTATTTCATTTTATTAGAGTTCTTGATTTTTTTTTAAGGATATTTTGCATTACTTGGATTTTATTCAGAAAAGCTAACAACCCCCATATGCTCTATTTATTACTGAGTGCAATTCCCTCTGAATAAACTCTGATGGAAAAAGAAAACTTAATTTTAAATTTTTTTTTTCCACTCAGTGGATCTATTTCTAGAGCAAACAGCAATACAAATCAGTCACTTCTAGTGATCAACAGTGGCATTGTGATAAACGTCTAATAACCAATGTCTTAGTCACATCTGTATTTTATTTGCTGTGCTAAAATTCTGAGAGATAAGGGACGTGCTTCAAGGTAAGAATCATTCTAATCAACATACAAAATGATCTGGTGCAAGTTTGGTATACTACCTCATAATCACTTTATAATAGTGCCTAAAACTTGATGTGAGCAGCTGACTTGGACTAGTATGGTTTATATTCTAGTGATGGACTTGGTAAGACACATAGCAAAAAATGAGGGAAGGGATTATGGGGTTTTTTTTCCCTCCCCCAAAAATAAATACTAAAGAGAGAAAAAGATTTTGGAGGAGATATGAAACTATAAATTCTGTCACTGAGACATGAACCTTGTGGGTAAATAAGAGACTAATCAGAAAAGTTCAGAAAGATTCAGCATCACATACCAAAAAATTGGTGTAGTGTAATGCACACAGCTGATGTGCTCTTTGGTCATTTGAGAGGTCTACATGTCTTTGTCTGTTTGTACAATAATAACTGCATTAGAATGGATATTTATTATATTTAGAGAAGTTTACTCTGATTTTCTCTTGCACAATGACTTCAGTTTAATGCTTATGTGTTTTTTGGACCCTTACAGGTAACAACTTTCTTTTGGTTGCTAAAGAAACAGAAGTAATCCTTTATATGTTACCAAGGAAAAATCAAGTAACTTTGGAGGCTTTTGGAGGGAATAACCATGGGGTATGCCCTGGAATTCAGGGCATATCCATTAGGATAGGATAGGACAGGACTCTTCCAGGCCAGACTTAGGTAGTGGTGATGTGAACCATCCGGTTTAACAAAGGAACATTTTAAGAAATGATTAGGTTAGTCCGATTCAATAATATAAGACTCTAAAAGCAAAATTTGTGCATCCTTAACAAACAGAGGGAAGGTCAGTTTGCTTCTGGATACATTGCAGGCTTCTTCTAGGTTGAAGCCTGCAATGGAAACACTAGGGGTTTTTTGGAGGAAAACGTCGTGAAAATTGTATGCAAATTTCTCCAGGAGAAAAATGAAACGGCCTAAAACTTATCTGAAACGCTCCTATAACTGCGCTTCAGCCTTTGGACGTGCTTTCTATAAATAACCATTACAAGACATGCTGGTCTATTTTAGAATATGATTTGTTGTGAAAGACTCCACTATCCTGTAGGTCTTACGTTATAAACCAAAATGTCCCCTGATCCTCGGCGCTGAGCTAGCGAGGGTTTTGATTTACCTAAGCTTTGGTTTGGGGGCTTTATTTATCTCCGTAGTTGTTGCCCAGGAATGAAGTGTGTCGTGACGAGGGGCTCCACCTCGCCATGGGGAGACGTCCATTGCCTGGACAGGCTTTGGTGGCATGAGGGAGCCTGGCAGGAGTTTCTGCAGTTAAATAACCGGGGGTTAGTGCCCACCTCGGCCGCGAAAGGTACCCCGATAGGAAGGTACGGATACCCCGTTGTTGCTGACGGACCCTCTCCCCAGGCGGCTGCAGAGGCGGCAGCTCAGCCCCGGCCCCGCGGGCCCGGCTCCCCAGAAGCAGCCCGGGCCGAGCTCCCTCGGCCGGGACACGGCCGGCGGCCGCGCTGCCCCGGGCCCGCGGGGCTCCCGCCGGCGCTGCCCGGGCCCCGCGGCCATGGCCGGGCCGTGCGCGGAGCCGCCGCAGCGAGGGGCGGGCGGGCAGGGCCGCTACGCCACTTTCGTAGCGCTGGAGGAAATGGCTGCGCATTGGGCAGCGCGGGCTGCGGGGCCGCGTGTGCAGGGCGAGCGCGGCGTAGCCGGGTCTGTGAATAGCGCCGGCGGAGCGGCAGGAGGAGGAGGAGGAGGCGCCGCGGCGGTTTGGTACCGAGCGGAGAGGGAGATGCACACGGCACTCGAGTGAGGTAGCTATAAAACCCCATTTGTTTACATGCCCTCCCCCACAGCCGCCCGGCGCCGCGGAGCGGGTGGCGGCCGGCCCGGGCCGCGCCG